>NC_052169.1:22934636-22963899 GCF_902713615.1 Scyliorhinus canicula | reverse complement strand
GAGATGAGAGAGAGAGAGAGTCAGAGAGAGCAGAGAGAGAGAGAGTCAGAGAGAGAGAGAGAGAGAGAGAGACAGAGATAGAGAGAGAGTCAGAGAGAGAGAGAGTCAGAGAGAGAGAGAGAGAGAGTCAGAGAGAGAGAGAGGGTGATATTGAAGGTGGGAGTCATGTCTCAGTTGTTCCTGATGAATTCCTCACCCGTTAAGATAAATTAAAGTTTGTCTCACGAGATGTGTCAGATCATCTTAAAATATATCCCTACTCAGGCATCAAACCAATAAACTTCATGATTTATTTTGGATTTAAGATTCGTGTTTCTAATAGAAACTAGCTTTTGACTTCAAACAAGATTTATAGAATTCCTTAACCAAGAACAAAGACATTGTGGATCTTTCTCCTTCCCAATTTGTGATTTATGTTGGACCATTTCAGAGAAACTGAATGAAACATATTCATGTTCAGAACACAGATTAAATGTTCAATGCTGCTTTAGCAGTGTGTCTATTTAACGGTGCCACTGATGCACATATTGTACAGACAAAACACTGCCGGTGCGGGAAATCGGAAATAAAAACAGGAAATGCTGGAAAACCTCAGCAGGACTGGCAGCCTCCGTGGATAGAGAACCAGCTAATGTTTCGGGTCCAATTTTACCCTACGTCTGATTAAAATGGTTGACGGTGAACGAGCCCTTCCTGGTCAGGGTGCCTCTTAATGACTGCCGCAGAATCAGGCTCTGTTCAGCGATTAGCTTTCCCAGATGCCTCTATCCGTGGCCAATCGCAGAAGCACGAGGGATTCTGGGCGGGATTCTCCGGTCGCCGACACCGGAATCGGATCGGCTGGAGAATGCCGGTTCACGACCGAATCGGGGGGGGCGGCGCAGCGTTCGCGCTACTCGGAGAGTAGGCCGCGCGGCATATCGACGGCCTCAGGACATTGCCGAGTTCTTGACGGCGTCGGTCCCGGGTGATCTCACCCGTCGGGAACTCGGCGCGGAAGCTGCGGGCTCAGTCGGATGCCGACTCATAGCGGGGGTGGGCCGATCCGTGGGCAAGGGGGACTTTGTCGCGTGCTGGGGGTACTGTTGGGGGGGGGGGTGGTCCGGGGCACACGAGCCATCCAAAGGGAGGGCAGTATTTCGCAGGCCGGGTACGCAAGCAGCCGGCGCCGTATTGCACGGCCGCTGCAGGCCACCGCCATGCGCATGCGCGGCCAAGGACCCGGAATGTCTCCGGGCCGTATCGTCAGCTGGAGCCGGGTGCTCTACCCTACCTTGAAAATGAGAAAATGAAAATCGCTTATTCTCGCGAGTAGGCTTCAAATGAAGTTACCGTGAAAAGCCCCTAGTCGCCACATTCCGGCGCCTGTTTGGGGAGGCTGGTACGGGATGCTAACCCTCCAGCCGAACGGAGGATCGGTGGCTGTTTTACGTCATTGTTTCTGTCGTAAAACGTCACCGTTCCCACGCTGGGTTGGAAACCTCACCTCAAAATCGGAGAATCCAGCCCCAGCGATTTCCGGGGAAGTTAGGAATTGTCCTATTCCAGCTCCGCGGATCAGCTGGGATAATGGCGATCCGGGAAGCACCTGAAGGAGCTTTTTCAGAAGCCTGCGCAAAAATGAATAATTAGCTGGGATAATTACAAGGTTTAAGATGAATTTCCACTCGGTGATGCCCAGGACACTATCAAGGATAACAGGTGTTAAAGTGCCTTTAAGGGACAAAGATTAAAGATTGTTTCATTATCCAGATTCCTGGCAGCTGGGAAATGTGCTTAGTTTATGCTGCCATGCACAACAAGGTCTGACTCGGGGCTAGTTCCTCTCTTGCTTGGCAGTTTTGTGCCTGGGCTTATGACAAAGAGTGAATATTGTTTAATCTGTTTGAATGGTTTGTCCTTGAAATCTTTAAGCCTGCCTCTCCGTCTGCCCGCATTCTCCACATCGCTTTGAAACAAGTACATATTGGTTTAATGTTCGCCTGCGGAGAGGCGCCGCAGGGCTGTGGCATTGGATTAGTTGACAGAAACTCTTTAATCACAAACCCACACTCGTGTGCAATTCACTCTAATAATAATAATCATTATTACTGTCACAAGTAGGCTGACATTAACGCTGCAATGAAGTTACTGTGAAAAGCCCCTAGTCGCCACATTCGCCTGTTCGGGTCACAGAGGGCGAATTCAGAATGTCCAATTCACCCGACAAGCACGTCCTTCGGGACTTAAGGGCAGCACGGTAGCATTGTGGATAGCACAATCGCTTCCCAGCTCCAGGGTCCCAGGTACGATTCCCGGCTTGGGTCACTGTCTGTGCAGAGTCTGCACATCCTCCCCCTGTGTGCGTGCGTTTCCTCCGGGTGCTCCGGTTTACTCCCACAGTCCAAAGATGCGCAGGTTAGGTGGATTGGCCATGATAAATTGCCCTTAGTGTCCAAAAAAATTGCCCTTAGTGTTGGGTGGGGTTACTGGGTTATGGGCATAGGGTGGAGGTGTTGATCTTGGGTAGGATGTTCTTTCCAAGAGCCAGTACAGACTCTATGGGCCAAATGGCCTCCTTTTGCACTGTAATTTCTATGATAATCTATGAAACCGGAGCACCCGGAGGAAACCCACGCAGACACGGGGAGAACGTGCAGACTCCGCACAGACAGTGACCCAAGCCCGGAATCAAACCTGAGACCCAGGAGCCGTGAAGCAACTGTGCTAACCAATGTGCTACCGTGCCGCCCACTTCTTAAATACTTCTCAAATGTTGTGAGGGTTCCAGCCTCTGCCACCCTTTCAGGCAGCGAGTTCCAGATTCCAACCACCCTCTGAGTGAATAAAGCTCTTCCTCACGTCCCCCTCTAAAACCCCCTACCTTAAATCTACGCCCCTCGGGCATTGACCTGTCCACTAATGGGAAAACTGCCTTCATATCCACCCTATCTATAACTTTATACACCTCAGTCAGGCCCCTTCCTCAACCTTCTCTGCTCCAAGGAAAACAACGGCAGCCTATCCACTCTCTCTTCCCAGCTGAAACGCTCCCGCCCAGGCAATATCCTGGTGAATCTCCTCTGCACCTTCTCCTGTGCAATTGCATCCTTCCTGTAGTGTGGTGACCAGAACTGTACACAGTACTCTAGTTGTGACCTTAACGAGCAGTTATGGATTGATTCAGGGGTAGTTGTCAGCTATTTTCTTGTGTGATATTATAGGTATTTTAATCCTGTGTTAGTAATCCTGTGTTAGTAATGGGGCAGCACGGTAGCATTGTGGGGCAGCACGGTAGCATTGTGGATAGCACAATCGCTTCACAGCTCCAGGGTCCCAGGTTCGATTCCGGCTTGGGTCACTGTCTGTGTGGAGTCTGCACGTTCTCCCCGTGTCTGCGTGGGTTTCCTCCGGGTGCTCCGGTTTCCTCCCACAGTCCAAAGCTGTGCAGGTTAGGTGGATTGGCCATGCTAAATTGCCCGTAGTGTCCAAAATTGCCCTTAGTGTTGGGTGGGGTTCCTTGGTTATGGGGATAGGGTGGAGGTGTTAACCTTGGGTAGGGTGCTCTTTCCAGGAGCTGGTGCAGACTCGATGGGCCGAATGGCCTCCTTCTGCACTGTAAATTCTGTGTAATCTATGTAATCAAGTTTGCTTTGAGTGAAATCACCCCTGGAGAGAGGTATCCTTTCCTCACCGTTTTACAAAACGAAAGTAAAATACTGAGGTTTCTGGCTAAATTGCACTTAGTGTCCTAAAAAAAATAATGTTAATGGGGGTTGTTGGGTTACGGGTATAGGGTGGATACGTGGGCTTGAGTACGGTGATCATTGCTCGGCACAACATTGAGGGCCGAAGGGCCTGTTCTGTGCTGTACTGTTCTAATTCTAATTCTAAATACTGAGGTTTCTGTCCAGTATCCTAGCCCCTGTTGGGGTCTGTATTGAAGAACAAAGAAGAATAAAGAAAATTACTGCACAGGAACAGGGCCTTCGGCCCTCCCAGCCTGCGCCGATCCAGATCCTTTATCTATCTGTCGCCTATTTTCCAAGGATCTACTTCCCTCTGTTCCCCGCCCGTTCATATATCTGCCCAGATGCGTCTTAAATGATGCTATCGTGCCCGCCTCTACCACCTCCGCTGGCAAAGCGTTCCAGGCACCCACCACCCTCTGCGTAAAAAACTTTCCACGCACATCTCCCCTAAACTTATTGGGATCGTAATAGGACGTAAATTGGTGATTGAGGCAGATCTGCTCAACTCAGTCAAAATATACCAGGATCTGCACCTGAAATTCTATAATCTCCAGGGATACAGACCAGGTGCTGGGAAGTGGGATTAAAAGGAGCGGATCGGTTATTTTTTGTCATATTGGGTCGGTGCAGATCATAGAACATAGAACAGTACAGCACAGAACAGGCCCTTCGGCCCTCGATGTTGTGCCGAACAATGATCACCCTACTCAAACCCACGTATCCACCCTATACCCGTAACCCAACAACCCCACCCCCCTTAACCTTACTTTTTAGGACACTAAGGGCAATTTAGCATGGCCAATCCACCTAACCTGCACATCTTGGGGCTGTGGAAGGAAACTGGAGCACCCGGAGGAAACCCACGCAGACACGGGGAGGACGTGCAGACTCCGCACAGACAGTGACCCAGCCGGGAATCGAACCTGGGACCCTGGAGCTGTGAAGCATTTATGCTAACCACCATGCTACCGTGCTGCCCATGTGATGTGATGGGCCGAATGGCTTCATTCTGCTCCGTAACCATTCCATGGTTCGTCTTGCTGATGGATCAGTGCCAGGTCCTCACCTTCACGATGGATATCAAGACTTCGATAAGGGAGCTGAGTGTCAAGTATCCAGCACGATAGTATGTCGGTGCTCCAAGTATCTCGGGGTCCCTGTGCTCCTTAATTCCCTCAAAGTCCCAAAATCCACTAATCTCGGCCAGGAATGTGTTCCCAGGGCGGAGCGTCTGCTGCCCTCTGGGGTTGAAAATCCCAATGATTCACAAATCTCCTTGCGAACGAATTCCTCCTCAAGCGGATCACTCGATACCCTGGCACAATACTCACTCGTTTGAGATTCTCCAGACAAAGGGAAACCCTATGAAGCCCACTGAGAATTCGATACATTTCAATGCTGGGTACTTTGACGCGGTGGCGTACAGAAAATACAGATAGATATGCAGACAGAGATGCTCCAACCTGCTGGAAAGGCTTCAATCGCTGTGATGAATGCAGTAATTTCGGATACATCGGGCGGGATTCTCCGACCCCGCGCCGGGTTGGAACATCGCCGGGGGGGGGGGGGGGGGGGGGGGACGGACGTGAACCACGCGATGCCACTCCGACGCCGGTCCGCCGATTCTCCCGTGCCGGGTTGGAACATCGCCGGGGGGGGGGGGACGGACGTGAATCACGCGATGCCAGTCCGACGCCGGTCCGCCGATTCTCCCGCGCCGGGTTGGAACATCGCCGGGGGGGGACGGACGTGAATCACGCGATGCCACTCCGACGCCGGTCCGCCGATTCTCCCGCGCCGGGTTGGAACATCGCCGGGGGGGGACGGACGTGAATCACGCGATGCCACTCCGACGCCGGTCCGCCGATTCTTCCGCGCCGGGTTGGAACATCGCCGGGGGGGGGGGACGGACGTGAATCACGCAATGCCACTCCGACGCCGGTCCGCCGATTCTCCCGCGCCGGGTTGGAACATCGCCGGGGGACGGACGTGAATCACGCGATGCCACTCCGACGCCGGTCCGCTGATTCTCCAGCGACCAGAGAATCGCCGGGCCGGTCGGGGGGCGCTCTACGAGACACACCCCCTGGTGATGGGCCGAGTGCCCGTCGAGTCAGGCCGAGTCCTGCCGGCATATTTCTTGTGTGGTCCGACCCGGTGGGACCTCGGCGTTCATGCTGTGGGGGGCGGCCTGGTGGGGACGACAGGGGATCCAAATCCGGCGGGGGGGGCCCGCGATCGGGTCCTACCGATCGGCGGGCGGGCTTATCCCAGTGGGGGCCTATGTTCCTGCGCGCCGGGCCCCTGTAGGTCTCCGCCATGTTGTGACGGGGCCGGCGCGGAGACAGCAACCCACGCGCATCCGCGAGCTCTCACCGACCATGGCGCACATCCGCGTGCGTGCGCCGGCCGTGCTGACGCCTGTATCGGCAGCTGGAGCAGCGTGAGGCTTTCCAGTGCTGTGCTGAAAAATGAAAAATGAAAATCGCTTATTGTCACGAGTAGGCTTCAAATGAAGTTACTGTGTAAAGCCCCTAGTCGCCACATTCCGACGCCTGTCCGGGGAGGCTGGTACGGGAATCGAACCGTGCTGCTGGCCTGCTTGGTCTGCTTCCAAAGCCAGCGATTTAGCCCAGTGCTAAACAGCCCCTGGACCCCTGTGCGGCGCAGGATCGCTGATCTTAGGGGCCAGACGACGCCGTCGTAAAATGCTTTGGTGTTTACGACGGTGTCAACACTTAGCCCCAGGATCGGAGAATCCCACCCATATTATTTTGCATGTATCTGGTGCAGGATTGTTTAAAGGCCTGGGTTAGTGTGTGTCTGCAGTTAGGGTTGTAAAAATCCTGGTTTAAAAGCCAGGCAGACACTGGGGCTACAGAAGGGATAATTAAAGCATCACAAAAGTAAAGTCATCGTTCATTCCAACCATACCTAAATAGGGCTAATGGAATTTGTTTCTAGAAAAAAAGGTTCCCTGAAGTTTAAGTAATTGAGGGATTAGGGTTAGCCTTAGTAAGATGGTCATCGCCCAGATGGTGGGATAGAGATGATGTAATTAATGGGAGGAGCCAGAGGCTGAAGCAGTCAGGTGTTGCATTTCAGTTTAGATTTTAATGTGAAAAGGACAAGAGCTTTCTCCCAAGTGTTGGTAAGTTAAACAATAGTTTGTCACAGGCAGGAATCTGCAGGCTGTTTCCTGAAGGATCTCTCTCTCTCAATGTAGCTTCTCCAAGGGACCTCTATACAGCAGTACTCCTGTGTTTACTAACTGTATTTAAAGTGGATTTTGACCAGAGATGGGTTTTGCATGATTGGAGATAGAAGAGAGCAGTTAAAGTGTTTAATTTTATTGTTAAGCATTGATTTACTGGTAAGTGTAAGCTTTTTCTTGTATGATGTTAGAGTTAGTTTAATCATGTGTTAATAATAATGTTTGTTTTAATATACCATCAGCCAGATTCTCATTCCTGAGATTAAGTGTTGATGCGAGGGCAAGCTGCGTGGAGTTCTACGACAGCAAAACTGGGGTCACAGCTGGAATAAAGCAATGGCCGTTGGGGGCTAGAACCAGCGCCACGTGGAACACAATTCCAATGAAAAATGGTGCCGGATTTGCCGGGTCCAGGATTGACACTCAGGAGGCTGACAAGCCGCAGCCGCAGATACACACTGCACTCCCCAGATACACCATCCCAGCCAACAAGATGGCAGCAAGGCGCGCAGCCCCGAGATTCACCAATGGGGGAACTGGGGACCCTGCTGGATGCTGTGGAGGAGAGGTGGGTGACCCTGTACCCTAGGGTGATAGGAGGCTGCCAGCCACCGCCGTTCGCCGGGTCTGGGCGCAGGTGGCAGAGGTGGTCAGCGCTGTGGGCAACACCCTCCGGACCAGCCAGCAGTGCTGGAAAGATCTGCATGACCTTTTGAGGGTGGCTAGGGTGAGTAGGCAGCACTTTGCCCCCAGCACTAACTCCCATCCCGCTCACCCGTAACCCCACACACACCCCCTACCCGGATGGCGGCCGAACTGGTATGCCCGTGTGCACTGACCACTGAAGCCACCAGCTACCCGCCCCTGGGCCGCACGCGCGGAGCTTTGTTCATTTTTCTGTTTCCCCAACCACCCCACCCCGCCTTCCCCAGGAGAAGGCCGCGCACAACCACTGGGAGTGGAGGGGGACTGCCCGGACCTGCGGCCCCTCACCACAGCCGATCAGAGGGCACTGGATGCGGGGGTGGGTCCGAAGAAAGGGAAGTCACCGGGGTGGTCGGCCTCGGATGTGGGAGTGAGATCCCGCTGAGGTGCGGTTCCCCATGGCGCCTGTGTTACCCCCACATCACCATCACACCCGCCACCATTCCACACCCACACCATCCCTACATCCCCTCCCCCCACAACTCCCACCCCCGCCCCCCCCCCTGCCCATAATTCAACCATGCATCTTTTCTTGTGTCTTGCAGGAGCTGTTGGTGATGGGGTAAACCCTTCTGGTGTCCCCTGACCCCAGCCAGAACCCCAGGTGTCGATTGGCGATAAGGATGATACCGACACGGACGGGAGCCATCGACCCCCCCACCCCATCCCAGGACGCCCCAGAGCTCGAGTCTATGGTTGAGTCAGCAGCGGGCCTCCAGGACTGGCAACGCCAGGTGTAGGGGGGATCTCAGGGGTTAGCTCCGCTCGCACCCCCATCCCATTGAGTAGCCTGGGGGTCACCAGGGACCATGAGGGAGGAGATATCATCAGTCGACATAGATTGAGGTCACTACCTACTTCCCGCGTAGGCATGCAATGCCCACATTAACACCCTCAACAACATGACATTCAGCACGGGCAGTGACACAAGTGTGTCCCAATTAATATCCCTTGTCTGGGAATGGACAATGTGTCCCAATTAATGTCCATTTACCATCTATCACCATAGAAAGCATCCTATCGGGCTGCATCACAGCCTGGTATGGCAACTGCTCGGCCCAGGACCGCAAGGAACTTCAGAGAGTCGCGAATACCGCCCAGTCCATCACACGAACCTGCCTCCCATCTGTTGACTCATTATTTAAAAAAAAGAAAATAAGTGACAACCCCAAGGCTAAAGGGGAGTTACACTCGTACCACACAACGTAACTTAACCCCAGTCTCAGGTCCAGTACAGGACCATTCCATAGGTTTGTACAGAGAGGATTGGGATTAACGTGTTTGGATTATGATCAAAGCCTTCAGCTCCCCCCTCCCAACACAGGGGGGCAACGCAATGAGTTGCTCTAAAAGAACTTGTGCATTGTAAACATTGAAATGTGACCAATCGCTGAATGTTTACAAGCAGACACAGTGCCTCCCACTGAGGACCTGGGTTCGATCCCGGCCCTGGGTCACTGTCCGCGTGGAGTTTTGCACATTCTCCCCGTATCTGCGTGGGTCTCAGCCCCCACACCCCAAGAGATGCGCAGGTTAGGATTGGCCATGATAAACTGCCTCTTAATTGGAAAAAAAATTTGAAATAATAAACAGCTATCCAAATTGCCTGTTATTCCCGACAAACGTATCAACCTTGTAAGGCTCAAGTATTCAACTATCGATACAATCCAAGGAGTCCCGACAGGGCAGGAGGTGGCCATTCGACCCATCGAGTCTGCACCGACCCTCTGATAGAGCATTCGACCTTGGCCCACTCCCCCACCCCAGCCCTGTAACCCTGCGCATTGATCATGGCCAATCCATCCAACCTGCACATCTTTGGACTGTGGGAGAAAACCGGAGCATCTGGAGGAAACCCATGCAGACACGGGGAGAACGTGCAGACTCCGCACAGTCACCCAAGGCCGGAATTGAACCCACGTCCCTGGCGTCGTGAGGCAGCAGTGCTAACCATTACTGTGAGGGAGATGTTTCAGAATCGGAGACAACCACGGCTAGGGTTCTACGCTATAAAATATAGCTTGTACTTCAAGGCGATTTGAAAAAAGGACGATAATGTTCGGGGGGAAACATATCCAACGATATGTATATGGGTAGCACGGTAGCATTGTGGATAGCACAAATGCTTCATAGCTCCAGGGTCCCAGGTTCGATTCCCGGCTTGGGTCATTGTCTGTGCGGAGTCTGCACATCCTCTCCGTGTGTGCGTGGGTTTCCTCCGGGTGCTCCGGTTTCCTCCCACAGTCCAAAAATGTGCAGGTTAGGTGGATTGGCCATGATAAATTGCCCTTAGTGTCCAAAATTGCCCTTAGTGTTGGGTGGGGTTACTGGGTTATGGGGATAGGGTGGAGGTGTTGACCTTGGGTAGGGTGCTCTTTCCAAGAGCCGGTGCAGACTCGATGGGCTGAATGGCCTCCTTCTGCACTGTAAATTCTATGAAAATCTATGAAACGAAAGTCAAGATAACTGCCTCCGGAAGAGTCCAGATCTTGCTTCAGAAAAAGGCTCCAAACTCTGGCGCCCAAGGTTTTAAGTATAATTCATCTTTACCAGATGCATCAAAAGGACTATTGAGGTTATAAAGAGGCCCTTGGGAAAGATGCATTGCAATTACTGCACTTTTCTGCTTAACTGCCCTTGTAGCTACAGGAGAATTTAAAGTATGTGTCACGATTCAATCTGCATTGCTTTTGAAAAATGAAAGAGGTCTAACACTCTGTTCTGTCATTGGAGCAAATTTCAGGAGACAGGCAGCCAAAGGGTTGACACATGTTAAAAAAAACTAGTCCCCCGGTTGTCGCCTTGATCTGGTGGATTCAATTAATGGTCGGTGGAGCATCATGGGCCTGCTCTACTTTCTGAAAACTAATGGCAATGTTCTGCTTTTCTCAAATAAAATGCACTTCATTTGATTAAACTTTGTTCCTGGATTAAACGTGGAGCACTGTTGGATCATCATTCTCGAGTTGTGAAGACCAGAAACACTGAATATATATATATGTAGCGTTGAGAGGGAGAAGGGTCGAATGGCGTTCTCCTGCTCCTATTTTCTATTATTCATACAGGTGGCAAGCACGTCTCCCTCACAGCGTCTGGGATCTGGGTTCGATTCCAGCCTCGACTGACTGTCTGTGCGGAGACTGCACTTCCTCCCCGCGCCTGCGTGGGTTTCCTCCGGGTGCCCCGGTTTCCTCCCACAGTCATCCAGGCAAGTGGAGAGTGTTCCTTTACACTCCTGACTTGTGCCTTCTCGGTGGCGGACAGGCTTTTGGGGTGGCGGTGGTGGTGGTGGTGGGGGTGGGGGTGGGGGGGGGGAGGGGGGGGGAGGGGGGGGGGTGGAGATGTATCGGGAGTTGAGTTACTCGAATTCCTAGTCTTTGAGCTGCTCTTGTTGCCATGGCTGGTACAGAAGGTGAAGTCACACGGGATCAGGGTGAGCTGGCAAGGTGAATACAGAACTGGCGAGGTCATAGAAGGCAGAGAGTAGCAATGGAAGGGTGCTTTTCTGATTGGAGGGCTGTGACTAGTGGTGTTCCGCAGGGATCAGTGCTTTGCTAAATTTTTATTTCCTATTCCCGTCTACTTTGTGCAGGTATGCAAGACTATAAAATGTAGGAGCAGAAGTAGGCCATTCGGCCCATCAAGTCTGCTCCGACATTCAATGAGACCATGACTGATCTGATATGATAATCCTCGAGTCCACTTTCCAGCCTTTTCCCATAACCCTTGATTCCCTCCCTGATTAAAAATCTGGTTATCTCAACATGCTGAAGGTAAAGAATTCCATAGATTCACTCCCCTCTGAGAGAAGAAATTCCTCCTCATCTCGGTCTTCAATGGATGACCCCCTCACTCTGAGTTTCTGTCCTCAGGTCCTAGACTCTCCCACAAGGAGAAACAACCTCTC
The DNA here is from genome assembly GCF_902713615.1 of Scyliorhinus canicula. NCBI lineage: Eukaryota > Metazoa > Chordata > Chondrichthyes > Carcharhiniformes > Scyliorhinidae > Scyliorhinus > Scyliorhinus canicula. The sequence goes on along the minus strand of NC_052169.1, from coordinate 22,952,342 downwards.
AGCGTCGACCCTGTCAAGCCCCCTGAGAATCCGATATGTCTCAATAAGGTCGCCCCTCATTCTTCTAAACTCCAGTGTGTACAGGCCCAACCTACTCAACCTCTCCTCATAAGAAAATCCCTCCGTACCCGGGATCAACCGAGTGAAACTTCTCTGGACTGCCCCCAACGCCAGAATATCTTTCCTTAGATACGGGGAACAAAACTGTTCACAGTATTCCAGGTGTGGTCTAACTCGTGCCTTGTATAGTTTTAGGAAGCCTTCCTTATTTTTATCCATATCACAAGGAGACAACCTCCTGAGTTGTCAACCTCACCTGAAGAAGGAGCCGTGCTCCGAAAGCTCGTGTTTGAAACAAACCTGTTGGACTTTAACCTGGTGTTGTAAGACTTCTTACTGTGCTCACCCCAGTCCAACGCCGGCATCTCCACATCATGGCAACCATTACTGTGAGGGAGATGTTTCAGAATCGGAGACAACCACGGCTAGGGTTCTACGCTATAAAATATAGCTTGTACTTCAAGGCGATTTGAAAAAAGGACGATAATGTTCGGGGGGAAACATATCCAACGATATGTATATGGGTAGCACGGTAGCATTGTGGATAGCACAAATGCTTCATAGCTCCAGGGTCCCAGGTTCGATTCCCGGCTTGGGTCATTGTCTGTGCGGAGTCTGCACATCCTCTCCGTGTGTGCGTGGGTTTCCTCCGGGTGCTCCGGTTTCCTCCCACAGTCCAAAAATGTGCAGGTTAGGTGGATTGGCCATGATAAATTGCCCTTAGTGTCCAAAATTGCCCTTAGTGTTGGGTGGGGTTACTGGGTTATGGGGATAGGGTGGAGGTGTTGACCTTGGGTAGGGTGCTCTTTCCAAGAGCCGGTGCAGACTCGATGGGCTGAATGGCCTCCTTCTGCACTGTAAATTCTATGAAAATCTATGAAACGAAAGTCAAGATAACTGCCTCCGGAAGAGTCCAGATCTTGCTTCAGAAAAAGGCTCCAAACTCTGGCGCCCAAGGTTTTAAGTATAATTCATCTTTACCAGATGCATCAAAAGGACTATTGAGGTTATAAAGAGGCCCTTGGGAAAGATGCATTGCAATTACTGCACTTTTCTGCTTAACTGCCCTTGTAGCTACAGGAGAATTTAAAGTATGTGTCACGATTCAATCTGCATTGCTTTTGAAAAATGAAAGAGGTCTAACACTCTGTTCTGTCATTGGAGCAAATTTCAGGAGACAGGCAGCCAAAGGGTTGACACATGTTAAAAAAAACTAGTCCCCCGGTTGTCGCCTTGATCTGGTGGATTCAATTAATGGTCGGTGGAGCATCATGGGCCTGCTCTACTTTCTGAAAACTAATGGCAATGTTCTGCTTTTCTCAAATAAAATGCACTTCATTTGATTAAACTTTGTTCCTGGATTAAACGTGGAGCACTGTTGGATCATCATTCTCGAGTTGTGAAGACCAGAAACACTGAATATATATATATGTAGCGTTGAGAGGGAGAAGGGTCGAATGGCGTTCTCCTGCTCCTATTTTCTATTATTCATACAGGTGGCAAGCACGTCTCCCTCACAGCGTCTGGGATCTGGGTTCGATTCCAGCCTCGACTGACTGTCTGTGCGGAGACTGCACTTCCTCCCCGCGCCTGCGTGGGTTTCCTCCGGGTGCCCCGGTTTCCTCCCACAGTCATCCAGGCAAGTGGAGAGTGTTCCTTTACACTCCTGACTTGTGCCTTCTCGGTGGCGGACAGGCTTTTGGGGGTGGCGGTGGTGGTGGTGGTGGTGGGGGTGGGGGTGGGGGGGGGGGAGGGGGGGGAGGGGGGGGGGGTGGAGATGTATCGGGAGTTGAGTTACTCGAATTCCTAGTCTTTGAGCTGCTCTTGTTGCCATGGCTGGTACAGAAGGTGAAGTCACACGGGATCAGGGTGAGCTGGCAAGGTGAATACAGAACTGGCGAGGTCATAGAAGGCAGAGAGTAGCAATGGAAGGGTGCTTTTCTAATTGGAGGGCTGTGACTAGTGGTGTTCCGCAGGGATCAGTGCTTTGCTAAATTTTTATTTCCTATTCCCGTCTACTTTTGTGCAGGTATGCAAGACTATAAAATGTAGGAGCAGAAGTAGGCCATTCGGCCCATCAAGTCTGCTCCGACATTCAATGAGACCATGACTGATCTGATATGATAATCCTCGAGTCCACTTTCCAGCCTTTTCCCATAACCCTTGATTCCCTCCCTGATTAAAAATCTGGTTATCTCAACATGCTGAAGGTAAAGAATTCCATAGATTCACTCCCCTCTGAGAGAAGAAATTCCTCCTCATCTCGGTCTTCAATGGATGACCCCCTCACTCTGAGTTTCTGTCCTCAGGTCCTAGACTCTCCCACAAGGAGAAACAACCTCTCAGCGTCGACCCTGTCAAGCCCCCTGAGAATCCGATATGTCTCAATAAGGTCGCCCCTCATTCTTCTAAACTCCAGTGTGTACAGGCCCAACCTACTCAACCTCTCCTCATAAGAAAATCCCTCCGTACCCGGGATCAACCGAGTGAAACTTCTCTGGACTGCCCCCAACGCCAGAATATCTTTCCTTAGATACGGGGAACAAAACTGTTCACAGTATTCCAGGTGTGGTCTAACTCGTGCCTTGTATAGTTTTAGGAAGCCTTCCTTATTTTTATCCATATCACAAGGAGACAACCTCCTGAGTTCAGCACTTTGATTGGAATGCGTAATAAACTCGAGACCTCCGCTTGAGGCTCTGGGAGGGGATGTGAGCTGAAAGGGGTACAGAGATGGTGGAAGATACTGCTCCTGCACACCGCCACCTTACCGGAGTGGTCACTGTGTACAGCACGGAGCATTCTCTGTTTTCTCAATCCTCAGCCTAACCGACGGCAGAGAGATTTAACCTTCAGCTCCCCACTTTGTGCGTCTGACCTTAAGACATGGGCCACCGTAGGTATTCCTGCTGAAGGTAGGGTAAATCAACAAGACACATTTTACAATCAAGTCATTGAAGTGCTAATCGGATTTGAAAGGCTTGTCAGTTCAGCCCCTGAACAAGGACATCAGCTGGAACTGCCAAATAAAACTGTTCAGCCCCTGCTCTCTCCCCATCAGTCACAAGGGTAATGATCTCTGGCTCCCGTTAGCTTGTATTTCAGCAAATCTCCATGTGTCAGACCTTTCTATCTCTCTCATCTCCGCTCATGTATGATATTCATAGACAACCGCAAATACATCACCCACCTTCGGCGCAATCTGGTTCCCCCAAACCTGAACAATGACAATCAGAACTTGAGGGCCCAGCATCGACTTGCAACCCTGAATCAGAAAATAATTTCTTCCAATCGGATTCTGCTACCGTGAAACAATCAAGTCCACCAAATAATGTGAATATTAATTAGGAAGAGACACAGCGACAGGAGCGAGGGACAAAGGACAAGGGAGGACTGTGGGAAAGGGGGAAAAGGAGGGACTGAAATGGGGGGGGATGGGTGGACGGGTTTGGGGGGCGGGGGGGTGTGCCAAAAGAGGGAAGTGCTGGAAGGGGGGTTGTAGGGGAGAACGTAGGTGGGTCAAAAGGGGGAACTTGGGGAGGGGGGGGGTGGGCCAATAGAGGGGGGTGGGGAACAGGGCGGCTGAGAGGGGGAACGGGGGTTAGGCCGGAACTGGGATATTAGGCCACATTTGGAGTACTGTGTGCAGTTCTGGTCGCCTCATTTTAGGAAGGATGTGGAAAAGGTGCAAAGGAGATTTACCAGGATGTTGCCTGGAATGGAGGGAAGGTCTTACGAGGAAAGGTTGAGGGTGCTCGGCCTTTTCTCATTAGAATGGAGAAGGATGAGGGGCGACTTGATTGAGGTTTATAAGATGATCAGGGGAATAGATAGAGTAGACAGTCAGAGACTTTTTCCCCGGGTGGAACAAACCATTACAAGGGGACATAAATTTAAGGTGAATGGTGGAAGATATAGAGGGGATGTCAGAGGTAGGTTCTGTACCCAGAGAATAGTGGAGGCATGGAATGCACTGCCTGTGGTAGTAATTGAGTCGGAAACGTTAGGGACCTTCAAGCGGCTATTGGATAGGTACATGGATTACGGTAGAATGATGGGGTGTAGGTTAATTTGTTCTTAATCAGGGACAAAAGTTCGGCACAACATCGTGGGCTGAAGGGCCTGTTCTGTGCTGTATTTTTCTATGTTCTATATAGCGTCCAAATCTGGTCACCACACTCGAGGAAGGATGTGAGGGTCCTCGAGGGGGTGCAGAGGAGATTTACCAGAATCGTTCAGGAGTGAGGTGATATTGGCTGCAAGGTTAGTTCGGAGTGTAGTTTTGACTCCAATATGCTCAGGAGAATGATGCGGACTCGAAACAGCACTTTTGTTATTCTGAAGAAAGGTGTTTGCATTCGCTGTTGGTACAAAGACTTGATTTAAGGCTATTCAAGGATGTGGAAGGGATGGAAGGAAGAGCTTTTGCAACGTAACCGAGTGAATGGCAACGAGAAGGAACTCGCTGCCTATGACGATGGTGGGAATGGAGAGGAACGATGGTGGGAATGGAGAGGAACAATGCCTCCGAAGGTTAATCAGGTGGGTGCGTGGGGAAATTAACCTACCGGGGGAAATATAACTGGCTGCATTGCTCCGAGAGAGACAACATGGACTCCATGAACTGAATGGCTTCCTTCTGTCCTGCAATGACTGATAAGTGGAAACTAACTTTATTCTTCCACGGGCGGCACAGTGGTTAGCACTGTTAGGGGAGGCAATGGCATAGTGGATTTCTCACTGGGCTAGTAATCCAGAGCCCAGCGTAATGCTCCGGGGACGTGGGTTCGAATTCCACCACGACTGATGGTGGAATTTGAATGTTTTTAAAAATCTGGAATTTAACAAAGTTCAATGACGACCATGAAACCATTGTCCCTTGTTGCAAAAACCCGTCTGGTTCACTAACATCCTTTAGGGAAGAAAATCTGCCGTCCTTACCTGGCCTACGTGTGACTTCAGATCCTCAGCAATGTGGTTGGCTCTTAAATGCCCCTCAGGGATGGGCAACAAATGCTGGGCCCAGCCAGCGACGCCCACATTTCATGAACTAATTAAAAAAAAGACTGCTATCTCAGTGCCAGGGTCCCGGGTTCAATTCCGGCCTCGGGTGACTGTGTGGAGTCTGCACGTTCTCAGTGTCTGCGTGGGTTTCCTCCGGGTGCTCCGGTTTCCTCCCACAGTCCAAAGATGTACAGGTTAGATGGATTGGTCATGCTAAATTGCCCCTTCGTGTCCAGGGATAGGCAGATTAGGTTACGGGTATAGATCGGCACAGACCCGATGGGCCGAATGGCCTCGTTCTGCACCGTAGGGATTGTATGATTGTGCATGATTTTGCCAAGGTGCAGTTATACAGTTCAGAAGCGGGGTGTCAAGAATACATGACTGGGGAGGGTGGGCACACACAGGGAGAGCAAGTAGAGACGCCATCGCGAGATACACTCTGGTATCAGAATGGAACCAGGGGTAGAGCAGTCCCACCCAGCTGGGTAACAACGGAGAGGCATTGGGAGGGGGAATGGAGTGGTCAAACCGTGTCAGGGACAGCCGACAGCTCTGAGAGGAGGGAAGGTTTCCCATCGGCACAGTCACATGGCATGTCACGTGACTTTTGCAAAGCGCCATTTCGGTACTGTTTCGAGGGCAGAGACCGGATTGGAACAAATTCACACGTGGAGCTGTGGAAAAGACGGGCATGAATTTGGGAAGCAACACTCGATCCCTTGAGGTGGCAAATCCACTGGGCTTAGAAATGATGACACAAGCAAGGAAAACGGTTCAGTAAAACTTTATTACAGATTTATCTTTCAAACATTAAAAAAAAAAGCCAGAGGTTGAATTTATAAAAAGTAATCTCACTGATATTGTACATCCTGGGGATACATTTAATCCCCCTCCCTTCCACCCCCCACACTACTTATTCTCTTGTTAATTGAAGCAATGATGGAGCAGGCAGCTGCTAAATAACAGTCGGGATTATTCACAATGTGTCTGCAATGTGGATACTGCACTGAAAGGTCTGGATCCAGCTTCGGATTATTCTGCAGCATTCGAACCAGTGTCTGCAAACAAAACATAAAAAATACACCATTAAAACGCACTTTGGCCGCTGAAGCTCCAGCACTGCGTTCATACCAGTTAGACACAGAAATGGACATTTCTGGCACAAGAGGCCAGTGCGCCTACGCCAGTCGGTAAACAGCGACACCAAACTCGTCCCACGTTACAGCTCTCAGTCTGTAGCCCCCTGAGTTACAGAGACTCTCTTTTTTTTTTACCCCCCCCCCCCCCCCAGGTTTCTGCCTCTTCTCTTATTTCAACAAGTGAGCTCCAGACCCCCATCACTTGTGCAGTGAAGTCATCAGAAGGCGAAAGAGCCTTGGTGAGTTTCGGCACTGCATCGTGTACATGGTACACACGGCTGCTATTATGCGTCGGCGGTGGAGGGTTTGAATGTTTGCGGAAGGGGGAGCAATCAAGCGGGTCTGCTTTGTCCTGGATGGTGTTGAGCTTCTTAAGCATTGTTGGAGCTGCACTCATCCAGGCAAGTGGAAAGTATTCCATCAGACCCCTGACTTGTGCCTTGCAGATGGTGGACAGGCTTTGGAGAGTCAGGAGGTGAGTTACCGTATGATTTCTAGCCTCTGACCTGTTCTTGTAGCCACAGTATTAATGTGGCTGGGTCCATTTCAGTTTCTGGTCAATGGTAACCCTCAAGATGTTGATTATGGGGGATTCAGTGATGGTAATGCCATTGAATGTCAAGGGGTGATGATTTGATTCTCTGTTGTAGGAGATGGTCATTACCTGGCACTTACGTGGCACGAATGTAACTCGTCAGCTCAAGCCTGGATATTGTCCAGGTCTTGCTGCATTTGGACACGGACTGCTTCAGGATCTGAGTCGCGAATGGCGCTAAACATCAGCGAACAGTCATCAGCGAACAGTCATCAGCGAACAGTCATCAGCGAACAGTCATCAGCGAACAGTCATCAGCGAACAGTCATCAGCGAACAGTCATCAGCGAACAGTCATCAGCGAACAGTCATCAGCGAACAGTCATCAGCGAACAGTCATCAGCGAACATCCCCACTTCTGACCTTATGATGGAAGGTCATTGATGAAGCAGCTGAAGATGGTCGGGCCTAGGACACTACCCTGAGGAACTCCTGCAGTGATTCCCTGGAGCTGAGATGATTGACCTCCAACCACCACAAACATCTCCCTTTGTGCCAAGAATGACTCCAATCAGCAGATTTATCCCGATTTGCATTGACTCCAGTTTTGTTCGGGCTCCCTGATACAATCAAATGCTGCTTTGATGTCAAGGCAAGTCACTGTCATCTCACCTCTGGAGTTCAGCTCTTTTGTCCATGTTTGAACCAAGGCTGTAATGAGGTCAGGAGCTGAGTGGCACTGGCGGAACCCAACCCCGAGTGCCATTGCAGGATATTGCTGAATAAGTAGCACTTGATAGCGCCGTCAATCACCCCTTCCATCACTTTATTGGTGGGAGTCTAAAGATGTGCAAGGTAGGTGCATTGGCCATGCTAAATTGCCCTTAGTGCCCAAAAAGGTTAGGTGGGGTTACTGGGATAGGGTGGAGGTCTGGGCTTAGGTAGAGTGCTCCTTCCTAGGGCCGGTGCAGACTCGACGGGCCGAATGGCCTCCTTCTGCACTGCAAATTCTCTGATCCTGTGAGTGGACTGATGGGGCGGTAATTGGTCAGGTTGGATTTGTCCTGCTTTGTGTGTACAGGACATGGGTACACAATTTTCCACGTTGCCGGGCAGACAGAGTGCTGCAGCTGTAGCAGAACAGCTTGGCTCGGGATGTGGCAAGTTCTGAAGCACAAGTCCCGATGGGCCAAATGGCCTCCTTCTGCACTGTAGGGATTCTATGATTTTCCAACAATTTACCCGCCACTGACACCGATCTTTCACCTCAGATTCCAAGCCAGCCTGATGGAAAGGACAATACCAAAATCTGCAATACCCTTTTCTTTTGTCGTTGGAGAGGTTAACGTGTCTAAATAGAAACAAATGCACCTGGACCTTTCGCCGAGTCGGTCAGAATAAAGGACGTATTGGCTTTTATCCTGCAGATAGCCTTTGATTCTAGAACTCTTGCAAACAATTGGAAAGAAGCAAACATAACCCCAGTAAAAGGGGGAAAGAGGTAAACAGTTACCCATACATCTGTAATAGGCAAAATGCCAGAATCTATTATTAGGGACGTGATGTCTGGACAGCTTGAACCTTGTGTGATTAAGCAGGGGGGGGGATTAACGAAAGGAAAACGGTGTAAGCCGAATCTGTCAGAGGAGGCAAACCAGACGGGTGGCAACTGGTGAACGTGCTGTGTGTGTTCTTTTTTTAAAGTTTTCAAAAGCTTTCCCGTAACCAGAGGTAAAAGAAATCATCGGCGAGGGATCTGCAACATTCGAGCAGTGGACGTGAATTTTGTAAATAATTTGAAAAGGCCTTTAGCATCGGTGGGACAGGCCAAATGGCCTCGCTTTGGCCTGCGAGCATCAAGGCTTCTATTTACATAAGGAGGTGCCAGAGGACGTGATCATCAATGTGTAGCTCATTAAAACACGGGCTAATTACTAAAAAGTCATTTGCGGCAGTGCAGGATATTGGGGAAGAGGGGAGGCCCTGTCCTCCCCAGAGAGCGAACTGGTGCCGGGGAAAAGGACCATTTTGGAGACGTTAGTTTGGCTAAAGGGGGATAAAGCGACAGGGATCTTGAGGGAGGAAGCTGACGCGGGCCTAGAAATAATGAACGTCAGTGGCCAGGGCACAGGTCCGGAGGGAGTCAGGATTTGCAGAGGATGTCAAATTAGGAGATGCCGTTAGATCTATGAAAGCTGCGATGGGATATTGAAGAGATGAGGAAATGAGTTGAAAAGGGCCAAGGCCACTGTGTCAGGAGAGAGCACAGCAGACTCGAGGGGGGGGGGGATGTCAGGTATGAGGAAACAAAAGCACAAAACAAATCAGAGGAGTGAAAAAGGTGACCCTCAGTTTGTTGAAACACAGATTTCAGGGCTCCACAATAGGCGTGCTCAAAATGAAGACGAGGCTGGGATAGATAGGATCAGGTTGGGGAGGGAGGTGGTGGTGGGTGGAGGGGGGGGGGGAAGAGTGTCAGCGACGGGGCCCATTATTTCAAGACCAGGTGTAAAAGACTTGGAATAGATTTGCCAGAGAAATCTCTTCATCCAGAGATGAAGAGGTAGGGTCAGAGGACGCGCGAGTGGATCATGAACACTAGATATGAAAAAAATTAAAAATTAAAATCGCTTATTGTCACGAGTAGGCTTCAATGAAGTTACTGTGAAAAGCCCCTAGTCACCACATTCCGGCGCCTGTCCGGGGAGGCTGGTACAGGAATCGAACCGTGCTGCTGGCCTGCTTGAAAAGCCAGGGAATGGGGAGAGAGAATATGGGGGGAACATGTGGCAAATTATTTGAGCAGGATTTCGTGATCATTATGACACTGAGTCCCAGTTTCAGTCATATGATGCAAGGTATGAATCATAGAATCCCTACAGTGCAGACAGCCATTCAGCCCATCGAGACTGCACTGACCCTCTGAAAGAGCACCCTGCTGAGGCCCACTCCCCGACCCCACATCCCCGCAACCTCACCTAATCTTTATCATGGCCAATCCAACTAACCTGCACAGCTTTGAACTGTGGGAGGAAACCGGAGCAGCCGGAGGAAACCCACGAATATGAAATGCTCCTACCCTACCCCCATCCAGAACACTGCACACTCACAAAAACCTTTTGCAGAAAGTCCCCTCTTCGGTGACCCTAATTGCCCTTAAACTGAGTGCTGGGCCATTTCAGAGAGGAGCATTTAAGAGTTGACCACATTGCTGTGGGTCTAGAGTCACATGTAGGCCACACCAGGTAAGGATGGCAGATTTCCTTCGCTAAAGGACATCAGAGAACCAGATGGGTTTTTACGACCATCGACAATGGCTTCATGGCCATCATTCGACTTTTATTGAATTCAAATTTTACCATCTTCCATGGTGGGATTCGAACCAGGAATCCCAGAGCATTAACTCTGGGTCCAGTCACAATACCACTCGTCCAGTGACAATACCACTATGCCACGGCCTCCTCATGCTAACACCAATGTTCTCGAAACAGTTTCCCATCGGGCGAGGAAAAAGAAGCCGGACATTCCCCAGACAGCCAAGAATAAGTAGCTCTCAAAGGAATTCAAGTCATAAATTGAAAAACAAAACGGTGCTTTGAATTTAGCAAACTCACTTTTGCCATCGCACGCTACGATCTTCACTTTGTCCACCTTCACCAGCTCGGTGACTTCCCGAAACTCCACGTCATTGAGGACAAACGTCCAAACATTATCGCAGAACCGGTACGTATTCAGAGAGCCCTTTAAAATAAAACCACAGGACAGATCACCAACAACTCAATAGATAGAATAGAACAGTACAGCACAGAACAGGCCCTTCGGCCCTCGATGTTGTGCCGAGCAATGATCACCCTACTCAAACCCATGTATCCACCCTAGACCCGTAACCCAACAACTCCCCCCTTAACCTTACTATTAGGACACTACGGGCAATTTAGCATGGCCAATCCACCTAACCCGCACATCTTTGGACTGTGGGAGGAAACCGGAGCACCCGGAGGAAACCCACGCACACACGGGGAGGACGTGCAGACTCCACACAGACGGTGACTCAGCCGGGAATCGAACCTGGGACCCTGGAGCTGTGAAGCATTTATGCTAACCACCATGCTACCGTGCTGCCCCAACAACTGCAGGGTTGTTACAAACCACTGACCCCCAGGGGTGACGCCAGAGGCACCAAACCCAAAGAGGGCTGAAAGAAAGTTAAAGACGGACTGCGGAAGGATTTACGTCCCAGTAAAGCTTTTCCAGACGGCGCAATTTGAACAAAACCGAATCTCGCTCGGAGAAATACTGAGCCTCAGTCATCCCAGTAGATGTGATTACAAAATTGAATTCATACAATATATTTTCCATATTAATGTGACACAGACACAGCAGGTTTATAGCATGGAACAATTTATGGAATATAAACTGAAATCAGTGTGTGGTACAATGCTGATCAGAATCTTTTTTATTCGTTAATGAGATACGAGTGTCACTTGGATGGTACTGAACAACGTGCAATCAGCGAACATCCACGCTTCTAATCTTATGATTGTTTTTTACTCGTTCTCGGCATGCTAGTGTCACTGGCTGGGCCAGTATTTATTGCCCATCTCTAATTGCCCTTGACACAGTGTCGGTGAGCTGCCTTCTTGAGCCGCTGCAGTCTCTGTTATGTAGATACACATCACAGTGCTGTTAGGGAGAAAACGCAGTACACTCTTCAGCGAACACCCCCGCTTCTTACAGAAACTAGGATCAGGAATAGGTCATGGATGGGAGGTCACTGATGAGGCAGCTGAAGATGGTTGGGCCGAGGGCACGTTTGAGGAACTCCTGCAGTGATGTCCTGGGGACAAAGAACAGTACAGCACAGTAACAGGCCCTTCGGCCCTGCAAGCCTGCGCCGATCACGATGCATGTTTAAACTAATTCTGCACTTCTGGGATCTGTATTCCTCTACTGCATTGGATTTGTTTATTGTCACGTGTACCGAGATACAGTGAAAAGTATTTTTCTGCAAGCAGCTCAACGGATCATTAAGTACATGAAAAGACTACGGCGCTGAGGACCCGGGTTCGATCCCGGCTCTGGGTCACTGTCTGTGTGCAGTTTGCACATTCTCCCCGTGTCTGCGTGGGTTTCACCCCCACGGCCCAAAGATGTGCAGGCTAGGTGGATTGGTCATGAAATATCTTTGGCTAACAGAGTTAAGGAAAATCCCAAAGCCTTTTATTCGTATGTAAGGAGCAAGAGGGTAACTAGAGAAAGGATTGGCCCACTCAAAGACAAAAGAGGGAATTTATGCGTGGACTCAGAGGAAATGGGTGAGATTCTTAATGAGTACTTTGCATCGGTATTCACAGAGAGGGACAAGACGGATGTTGAGGCTAGGGATGGATGTTTAAATACTCTAGGTCAAGTTGTCATATGGAAGGGGGAAGTTTTGGGTATTCTAAAAGACATTAAGGTGGACAAGTCCCCAGGACCGGATGGGATCTATCCCAGGTTACTGAGGGAAGCGAGGGTCGAAATAGCTGGGGCCTTAACAGATATCTTTGCAGCATCCTTGAGCATGGGTGAGGTCCCGGAGGACTGGAGAATTGCTAATGTTGTCCCTTTGTTTAAGGTAGCAGGGAAAATCCAGGGAATTATAGACCTGTGAGCTTGACGTCAGTGGTAGGCAAACTGTTGGAGAAGATACTGAGGGATAGGATCTATTCACATATGGAAGAAAATAGACTTATCAGTAATAGGCAGCATGGTTTTGTGCAGGGAAGGTCATGCCTTACAAACCTAATAGAATTTTTTGAGGAAGTGACAAAATTAATTGATGAGGGAAGGGCTGTAGATGTCATATACATGGACTTTAGTAAGGCGTTTGATAAGGTTTCCCATGGCAGGTTGATGGAAAAAGTGAAGTCGTATGGGGTTCAGGGTGTACTAGCTAGATGGATAAAGAACTAGCTGGGTAACAGGAGACAGAGAGTAGTGGTGGAAGGGAGTGTCTCAAAATGGAGAAGGGTGACTAGTGGTGTTACACAGGGATCCGTGCTCGGACCACTGTTGTTTGTGATCTACATAAATGACCTGGACGAAGGTATAGGTGGTCTGATTTGCAAGTTTGCAGATGATACAAAGATTGGTGGAGTTGCAGATAGTGAGGAGGACTGTCAGAGAATACAACAAAATATAGATAGATTGGAGAGTTGGGCAGAGAAATGGCAGATGGAGTTCAATCCAGGCAAATGCGAGGTGATGCATTTTGGAAGATCAAATTCAAGAGCGGACTATATGGTCAATGGAAGGGTCCTGGGGGAAATTGATGTAGAGAGAGATCTGGGAGTTCAGGTCCATTGTACCCTGAAGGTGGCAACGCAGGTTGATAGAGTGGTCAAGAAGACATACAGCATGCTTGCCTTCATTGGACGGGGTATTAAGTACAGGAGTCGGCAGGTCATGTTACAGTTGTATAGGACTTTGGTTAGGCCACATTTGGAATACTGCATGCAGTTCTGGTCACCACATCACCAGAAGGATGTGGATGCTTTGGAGAGGGTGCAGAGGAGGTTCACCAGGATGTTGCCTGGTATGGAGGGGGCTAGCTATGAAGAAAGGTTGAGTATATTAGGATTGTTTTCATTGGAAAGACGGAGGTTGAGGGGGGACCCGATTGAGGTCTACAAAATTATGAAAGGTATGGACAGAGTAGATAGCAACAAGCTGGGAGATGTGCGTGGATAGTTTTTACGCAGAGGGTGGTGGGTGCCTGGAACGCTTTACCAGTGGAGGTGGTAGAGGCGGGCACGATAGCATCATTTAAGAGGCATCTAGACGGGTATATGAACGGGCAGGAACAGAGGGAAGTAGACCTTGGAAAATAGGAGACAGGTTTAGATAAAGGATCTGGATCGGTGCAGGCTGGGAGGGCTGAAGGGCCTGTTCCTGTGCTGTAATTTTCTTTGTTCTTTGTTCTACATTGCTTTGCTAATGATTACTGTAAACTGCAAGAGCAATAATTGGCCAGATTGAACTTATCCTGCTCTGTGTACAGGTCATACCTGGCAATTTTCCACATTGCCGGGTAGATGCCAGTCTTGTAGCTGCACTGGAACAGCTTGGCTAGGGGTGCAGCTAATCCTGGAGCACAAGTCTTCAGTACTATTGCCGAAATATTGTCAGGACCCAGAGCCTTTGCAGTATCCAGCGCCTTCAGCCGTATCTTGATATCACGTGGAGTGAATCAAATTGGATGAGTCATCTGTGAAACTGGGGACCTCTGGAAAGAGGCTGAAATCGATCAGCTACTCGGCACTTCTGGCTGAAGATGGTTGCAAATGCTTCAGCCTTCAGGTCTCCATCACGGAGGACAAGAATGTTTTTGGAGTCTCCTCTTCCCGTTAGTTGTTTAATTGTCCATCACCATTCGCGGCTGGATATGGCAGCACTGCAGATTTTAGATCTGACCCACTGGTTGCGGAATCGCTTAGCTCAATCACTTGTTGCTGATGTTCGTTGGCACACAAGTAGTCCTTAGTTGTAGCTTCAGCAGCTTTACCGTGGGGCAGCATGGTGGTTAGCACTGTTGCTTCACACCACCAGGGTCTCGGGTTTGATTCCCGCTGGGCCACTGTCTGTGTGGAGTCTGCACGTTCTCCCGTGTCTGCGTGGGTTTCCTCCGGGTGCTCCAGTTTCCTCCCAGAAGTCCCGAAAGACGTGCTGTTAGGAGAATTGGACATTCTGAATTCTCCCTCTGTGTACCCGAACAGGCGCCGGAATGTGGCGACTAGGGGCTTTTCACAGTAATTTCATTGCTGTGTTAGTGTAAGCCTACTTGTGACAATAATAAAACATTACTATTAAAGATTAGGGTGACACCTTATCTTTGCACGTGCCTGATGCTGTTCCTGGTCTGCCCTCCTGCAGTCTTCATTGAACCAGGGTTCATCTACCAGCTTGGTGGTAATGGTACAGTGAGGGACCAAGCTGGGCCACGAGGTTACCGGAGCACCCGGAGGAAATCCACGCACACACGGGGAGAAAGTGCAGATTGTGGCTGAGTACAATTCTGCTGCTGCTGATGGCCCACAGAGCCTCATGGATGCCCATTTGGCATGGTAGTCATGCCACCCAACATGGTGGAGAGTGTCCTTAGATTGAAGCTGGGACTTTGTCGCCATTACGACTGTCCTCCAAAAACTGCTGTGGACAGATGCATCTGTGATTGGTAGATTGGTGAGGGCAAGGTCAATGTTTCTCCCCCCTCCCATCCCCAAGGAGTGGAAATAGTTTGTTCCCCTGCCCACAACAACCCTATCTGATCCCTTTCATATCCTGAAAACCACAATCAAATTACCTTCTAAATGTGGGCACACTCTGCTCCATTCTTGGGCATAGTTACTGGTATGTGCCTCCACTTGCCTGGATGAGTGCAGCTCCAACAACACTCAAAAAGCTTGACACCATCCAGGGCAAAGCAGCCACTTGATTGGCACCCCTTCCACAAACATTCAATCCCTCCTCCACTGATACACAGTAGCAGCCGTGTGTACCATCTACAAGATGCACTCCAGCAACTCACGGTAAGAACTCACGGTAGCATGGTGGTTAGCATCAATGCTTCACAGCTCCAGGGTCCCAGGTTCGATTCCCGGCTGGGTCACTGTCTGTGTGGAGTCTGCACGTCCTCCCCGTGTGTGCGTGGGTTTCCTCCGGGTGCTCCGGTTTCCTCCCACAGTCCAAAGATGTGCGGGTTAGGTGGATTGGCCATGCTAAAATTGCCAGTAGTGTAAGGTTAATGGGTTACGGGTTACGTGGGTTTAAGTGGGGTGATCATTGCTCGGCACAACATCGAGGGCCGAAGGGCCTGTTCTGTGCTGTTCTATGTTCTAACTCACCAAGGCTCCTTAGGCAGCACCTTCCAAATCCACGACCATTGCCCATTGGGCAGCACGGTAGCGTAGTGGTTAGCGCAATTGCTTCACAGCTCCAGGTGGATTGGCCATGATAAATTGTCCTTAGTGTCCAAAATTGCCCTTAGGGTTGGGTTACTAGGTTATGGGGATAGAGTGGGAGTGTGGGTTGGGTAGCGTGCTCTTTCCAAGAGCCGGTGCGGACTCGATGGGGCGAATGGCCTCCTTCTGCACTGTAAATTCTATGATATCTACGATATCTAGAAGGACAAGAGCAGCAGATACTAGGGAACCCCGCCACACGGACGTTACCTTCCAAGTCATTCACCATTCTGACTTGGCAATATGTCTCCTTCGCTGGGTCAAAATCCTGGAACTCCCTCCCTAACAGCACTATGGGTGTACCTACACCTCAGGGACTACAATAGTTCAAGAAAGCAGCTCACCCCCACCTTCTGAGGGGCAACTACAGAAAGGTAATAAATGCTGGCCTAACCAGCAGCGCCCACATGAATAAAAACTCTAAAAATGTCACCACACTCCCCTCCCTTTACAGCCATCCACAAATACACATTCCATCTCACTCACCCACTTTGCTTCCCCTTCCCCTTCCCCCCCCCCCCCCCCCCTCTTCATTGATAGGTCGGTTGCTGGCTTACAGCTGCTATCCGTGCAGTTATCTTTTGACAAAACATTTTTACAAATTATATAGAATCATAGAATCCCTACAGTGCAGAAGGAGGCCATTCGGCCCCGCGAGTCTGCACTGACCTTCTGAAAGTGCACCCTACATCGGCCCACTCTCCCGCCCTAACCCCGTAACCCCACCTAACCTGCACATCCGTGGACACTAAGAGGCAATTTAGCACAGCCTGTGTGTGACTCCAGATCCACAACAACTCAACCAGGATTACCCCCCCCCCCCACGCCCAATGAGCGAGCCACTCAGTTCAAGGGAAATTCGAGATAAACAGAAATGCTTGCTTTACAGGATACTGCGAGGCCTGGATAGAGTGGACGTGGAGAGGATTTGTAGGAAAAACTAGAACCAGAGGACACAATCTCAGACTAAAGGGACAATCCTTTAAAACACAGATGAGGACGAATTTCTTCAGGTGGTGAATCTGTGGAACTCTTTGCCGCAGAACATACATACAGTGCAGAAGGAGGCCTTTCGGCCCATCGAGTCTGCACCGACCCACTTAAGCCCTCACTTCCACCCTATCCCAGTAACCCAATAATCCCTCTAACCTTTTGGTCACTAAGGGCAATTTATCATGGCCAATCCACCCAACCTGCACATCTTTGGGCTGTGGGAGGAAACCGGAGCACCCGGAGGAAAACCACGCAGACATGGGGAGAACGTGCAGACTCCGCACAGACAGTGACCCAGCAGGGTATCGAACCTGGGACCCTGGCGCTGTGAAGCCACAGTGCTATCCACTTGTGCTACCGTGCTGCCCTAATCACTGAGTGTCTTTAAGACAGATATAGATAGGTTCTTGATCAATAAGGGGATCAGGGGTTATGGGGAGAAGGCAGGAGAATGGGGATGAGAAATATATCAGCCATGATTGAATGGCGAAGCAGACTTGATGGGCCGAGTGGCCTAATTCTGCTCCTATGTCTTATGGTCTTGCCAGTAACGCCTACATCCTATGAATTAGTAAATAAAAACATACAACAAAGTTACTTTTAAGGGGAAGTTATATAAGTACTTGATGGAGAAAGGAGTAAAGGACATGTCGGAGGCAGAACATAATCACATCAAAACTAGCAGCAGGATGGGGAACAGACTGCCTGGTGAGCAGCTCCATCATTCAACATGGTCGAACCTATGGCTTCAAGTCAACTTTCCCGCCCACGGCACGGTGGTAAGCACTACTGCCTCACTGTGCCAGGGTCCTGGGTTCAACTCCAAGCTTGGGTCACCGTGTGTGGAGTTTGCACATTCTCCCCATGTCTGCGTGGGTTTTCTCCGGGTGCTCCGGTTTTTCCCAGTCTAAAGATGTGCAGGTTAGGTCGGATAGCAGGGATATGGGGGGGGGGGGGGGGGGGGGGGGGGG
>NC_052169.1:22901210-22934136 GCF_902713615.1 Scyliorhinus canicula | reverse complement strand
CAGCTACCCGCCCCTGGGCCGCACGCGCGGAGCTTTGTTCATTTTTCTGTTTCCCCAACCACCCCACCCCGCCTTCCCCAGGAGAAGGCCGCGCACAACCACTGGGAGTGGAGGGGGACTGCCGGACCTGCGGCCCCTCACCACAGCCGATCAGAGGGCACTGGATGCGGGGGTGGGTCCGAAGAAAGGGAAGTCACCGGGGTGGAGGTCGGCCTCGGATGAGGAAGTGAGATCCCGCTGAGGTGCGGTTCCCCATGGCGCCTGTGTTACCCCCACATCACCATCACACCCGCCACCATTCCACACCCACACCATCCCTACATCCCCTCCCCCCACAACTCCCACCCCCCGCCCCCCTGCCCATAATTCAACCATGCATCTTTTCTTGTGTCTTGTAGGAGCTGCTGGTGATGGGGTAAACCCTTCTGGTGTCCCCTGACCCCAGCCAGAACCCCAGGTGTCGATTGGCGATAAGGATGATACCGACACGGACGGGAGCCATCGACCCCCCCCATCCCAGGACGCCCCAGAGCTCGAGTCTATGGTTGAGTCAGCAGCGGGCCTCCAGGACTGGCAATGCCAGGTGTAGGGGGGATCTCAGGGGTTAGCTCCGCTCGCACCCCCATCCCATTGAGTAGCCTGGGGGTCACCAGGGACCATGAGGAAGGAGATATCATCAGTCGACATAGATTGAGGTCACTACCTACTTCCCGCGTAGGCATGCAATGCCCACATTAACACCCTCAACAACATGACATTCAGCACGGGCAGTGACACAAGTGTATCCCAATTAATATCCCTTGTGTGGGAACGGACAGTGTGTCCCAATTAATGTCCATTTACCATCTATTACCATAGAAAGCATCCTATCGGGCTGCATCACAGCCTGGTATGGCAACTGCTCGGCCCAGGACCGCAAGGAACTTCAGAGAGTCGCGAATACCGCCCAGTCCATCACACGAACCTGCCTACCATCCGTTGACTCATTATTAAAAAAAAAGAAAATAAGTGACAACCCCAAGGCTAAAGGGGAGTTACACTCGTACCACACAACGTAACTTAACCCCAGTCTCAGGTCCAGTACAGGACCATTCCATAGGTTTGTACAGAGAGGATTGGGATTAACGTGTTTGGATTCAGCTCCACCCTCCCAACACAGGGGGGCAACGCAATGAGTTGCTCTAAAAGAACTTGTGCATTGTAAACATTGAAATGTTACCAATCGCTGAATGCTTACAAGCAGACACAGTGCCTCCCACCGAGGACCTGGGTTCGATCCTGGCCCTGGGTCACTGTCCGCGTGGAGTTTTGCACATTCTCCCCGTATCTGCGTGGGTCTCAGCCCCACACCCCAAGAGATGCGCAGGTTAGGATTGGCCATGATAAACTGCCTCTTAATTGGAAAAAAAGAAATTGAAAAAATAAACAGCTATCCAAACTGCCTGTTATTCCCGACAAACGTATCAACCTTGTAAGGCTCAAGTATTCAACTATCGATACAATCCAAGGAGTCCCGACAGGGCAGGAGGTGGCCATTCGGCCCATCGAGTCTGCACCGACCCTCTGATAGAGCATTCGACCTTGGCCCACTCCCCCACCCCAGCCCTGTAACCCTGCGCATTGATCATGGCCAATCCATCCAACCTCCACATCTTTGGACTGTGGGAGGAAACCGGAGCACCCGGAGGAAACCCACACACACACGGGGAGAACGTGCAGACTCCGCACAGTCACCCAAGGCCGGAATTGAACCCGCGACCCTGGTGTCGTGAGGCAGCAGTGCTAACCATTACTGTGAGGGAGATGTTTCAGAATCGGAGACAACCACGGCTAGGGTTCTACGCTATAAAATGTAGCTTGTACTTCAAGGCGATTTGAAAACAGGACGATAATGTTCGGGGGGAAACATATCCAACGATACGTATATGGGTAGCACGGTAGCATTGTGGATAGCACAAATGCTTCATAGCTCCAGGGTCCCAGGTTCGATTCCCGGCTTGGGTCACTGTCTGTGCAGAGTCTGCACATCCTCCCCCTGTGTGCGTGCATTTCCTCCGGGTGCTCCGGTTTCCTCCCACAGTCCAAAGATGTGCAGATTAGGTGGAGTGGCCATGATAAATTGCCCTTAGTGTCCAAAATTGCCCTTAGTGTTGGGTGGGGTTACTGGGTTATGGGGATAGGGTGGAGGTGTTGATCTTGGGTAGGGTGCTCTTTCCAAGAGCCGGTGCAGACTCGATGGGCTGAATGGCCTCCTTCTGCACTGTAAATTCTATGAAAATCTATGAAACGAGAGTCAAGATAACTGCCTCCGGAAGAGTCCTGATCTTGCTTCAGAAAAACGCTCCAAACTCTGGCGCCCAAGGTTTTAAGTATAATTCATCTTTACCAGATGCATCAAAAGGACTATTGAGGTTATAAAGAGGCCCTTGGGAAAGATGCATTGCAATTACTGCACTTTTCTGCTTAACTGCCCTTGTAGCTACAGGAGAATTTAAAGTATGTGTCACGATTCAATCTGCATTGCTTTTGAAAAATGAAAGAGGTCTAACACTCTGTTCTGTCATTGGAGCAAATTTCAGGAGACAGGCAGCCAAAGGGTTGACACATGTTAAAAAAAACTAGTCCCCCGGTTGTCGCCTTGATCTGGTGGATTCAATTAATGGTCGGTGGAGCATCATGGGTCTGCTCTACTTTCTGAAAACTAATGGCAATGTTCTGCTTTTCTCAAATAAAATGCACTTCATTTGATTAAACTTTGTTCCTGGATTAAACGTGGAGCACTGTTGGATCATCATTCTCAAATTGTGAAGACCAGAAACACTGAATATATATATATGTAGCGTTGAGAGGGAGAAGGGTCGAATGGCATTCTCCTGCTCCTATTTTCTATTATTCATACAGGTGGCAAGCACGTCTCCCTCACAGCACCTGGGATCTGGGTTCGATTCCAGCCTCGGCTGACTGCCTGTGCGGAGTCTGCACTTCCTCCCCGCGCCTGCGTGGGTTTCCTCCGGGTGCCCCGGTTTCCTCCCACAGTCATCCAGGCAAGTGGAGAGTGTTCCTTTACACTCCTGACTTGTGCCTTCTCGGTGGCGGACAGGCTTTTGGGGTGGGGGTGGAGATGTATCGGGAGTTGAGTTACTCGAATTCCTAGTCTTTGAGCTGCTGTTGTTGAAAATGAAATGAAATGAAATGAAAATCGCTTATTGTCACGAGTAGGCTTCAATGAAGTTACTGTGAAAAGCCCCTAGTCGCCACATTCCGGTGCCTGTCTGGGGAGGCTGGTACGGGAATCGAACCGTGCTGCTGGCCTGCTTGGTCTGCTTTAAAAGCCAGCGATTTAGCTGAGTGAGCTAAACCAGCCCCTTGCCATGGCTGGTACAGAAGGTGAAGTCACACGGGATCAGGGGTGAGCTGGCAAGATGGATACAGAACTGGCGAGGTCATAGAAGGCAGAGAGTAGCAATGGAAGGGTGCTTTTCTAATTGGAGGGCTGTGACTAGTGGTGTTCCGCAGGGATCAGTGCTTTGCTAAATTTTTATTTCCTATTCCCGTCTACTTTTGTGCAGGTATGCAAGACTATAAAATGTAGGAGCAGAAGTAGGCCATTCGGCCCATCAAGTCTGCTCCGACATTCAATGAGACCATGACTGATCTGATATGATAATCCTCGAGTCCACTTTCCAGCCTTTTCCCATAACCCTTGATTCCCTCACTGATTAAAAATCTGGTTATCTCAACATGCTGAAGGTAAAGAATTCCATAGATTCACTCCCCTCTGAGAGAAGAAATTCCTCCTCATCTCGGTCTTCAATGGATGACCCCCTCACTCTGAGATTCTGTCCTCAGGTCCCAGACTCTCCCACAAGGGGAAACAACCTCTCAGCATCGACCCTGTCAAACCCCCTGAGAATCCGATATGTCTCAATAAGGTCGCCTCTCATTCTTCTAAACTCCAGTGAGTACAGGCCCAACCTACTCAACCTCTCCTCATAAGAAAATCCCTCCATACCCGGGATCAACCGAGTGAAACTTCTCTGGACTGCCCCCAACGCCAGAATATCTTTCCTTAGATACGGGGAACAAAACTGTTCACAGTATTCCAGGTGTGGTCTAACTCGTGCCTTGTATAGTTTTAGGAAGCCTTCCTTATTTTTATCCATATCACAAGGAGACAACCTCCTGAGTTCAGCACTTTGATTGGAATGCGTAATAAACTCGAGACCTCCGCTTGAGGCTCTGGGAGGGGATGTGAGCTGAAAGGGGTACAGAGATGGTGGAAGATACTGCTCCTGCACACCGCCACCTTACTGGAGTGGTCACCGTGTACAGCACGGAGCATTCTCTGTTTTCTCAATCCTCAGCCTAACCGACGGCAGAGAGATTTAACCTTCAGCTCCCCACTTTGTGCGTCTGACCTTAAGACATGGGCCACCGTAGGTATTCCTGCTGAAGGTAGGGTAAATCAACAAGACACATTTTACAATCAAGTCATTGAAGTGCTAATCAGATTTGAAAGGCTTGTCAGTTCAGCCCCTGAACAAGGACATCAGCTGGAACTGCCAAATAAAACTGTTCAGCCCCTGCTCTCTCCCCATCAGTCACAAGGGTAATGATCTCTGGCTCCCGTTAGCTTGTATTTCAGCAAATCTCCATGTGTCAGACCTTTCTATCTCTCTCGTCTCTGCTCATGTATGATATTCATAGACAACCGCAAATACATCACCCACCTTCGGCGCAATCTGGTTCCCCCAAACCTGAACAACGACAATCAGAACTTGAGGGCCCAGCATTGACTTGCAACCCTGAATCAGAAAATAATTTCTTCCAATCGGATTCTGCTACCGTGAAACAATTAAGTCCACCAAATAATGTGAATATTAATTAGGAAGAGACACAGCGACAGGAGCGAGGGACAAAGGACAAGGGAGGACTGTGGGAAAGGGGGAAAAGGAGGGACTGAAATGGGGGGGGGGGGGGGGTTGTGGACGGGTCTGGGGGGGGGGGGGGTGCCAAAAGAGGGAAGTGCTGGAAGGGGGGTTGTAGGGGAGAACGTAGGTGGGTCCAAAGGGGGAACTTGGGGATGGGGGGAGGTGGGCCAATAGGCCAATAGAGGGGGGTGGGGAACAGGGTGGCTGAGAGGGGGAACGGGGGTTAGGCCGGAACTGGGGTATTAGGCCACATTTGGAGTACTGTGTGCAGTTCTGGTCGCCTCATTTTAGAAAGGATGTGGAAAAGGTGCAAAGAAGATTTACCAGGATGTTGCCTGGAATGGAGAGTAGGTCTTACGAGGAAAGGTTGAGGGTGCTAGGCCTTTTCTCATTAGAACGGAGAAAGATGAGGGGCGACTTGATAGGGGTTTATAAGATGATCAGGGGAATAGATACAGTAGACAGTCAGAGACTTTTTCCCCGGGTGGAACAAACCATTACAAGGGGACATAAATTTAAGGTGAACGGTGGAAGATACAGGGGGGATGTCAGAGGTAGGTTCTTTACCCAGAGAATAGTGGAGGCATGGAATGCACTGCCTGTGGAGTAGTTGAGTCGGAAACATTAGGGACCTTCAAGCAGCTATTGGATAGGTACATGGATTACGGTAGAATGATGGGGTGTAGGTTAATTTGTTCTTAATCTGGGACAAAAGTTCGGCACAACATCGTGGGCTGAAGGGCCTGTTCTGTGCTGTATTTTTCTATGTTCTGTATAGCATCCAAATCTGGTCACCACACTTGAGGAAGGATGTGAGGGTCCTCGAGGGGGTGCAGAGGAGATTTACCAGAATCGTTCAGGAGTGAGGTGATATTGGCTGCAAGGTTAGTTCGGAGTGTAGTTTTGACTCCATATGCTCAGAATGATGCGGACTCTAAACACTCACCGTTTTTCTTTCCACAGGTGCTGCCAGACCTGGAGTTTGTACAGCACTTTTGTTATTCTGAAGAAAAGTGTTTGCATTCGCTGTTGGTACAAAGACTTGATTTAAGGCTATTCAAGGATGTGGGAGGGATGGAAGAGCTTTTGCAATGTAGCCGAGTGAATGGCAACGAGAAGGAACTCGCTGCCTATGACGATGGTGGGAATGGAGAGGAACGATGGTGGGAATGGAGAGGAACAATGCTTTCGAAGGTTAATCAGGTGGGTGCGTGGGGAAATAAACCTACCGGGGGAAATATAACTGGCTGCATTGCTCCGAGAGACATGGACTCAATGGACCGAATGGCTTCCTTCTGTCCTGCAATGACTGACAAGTGGAAACTAACTTTATTCTTCCACGGGCGGCACAGTGGTTAGCACTGTTAGGGGAGGCAATGGCCTAGTGGATTTCTCACTGGGCTAGTAACCGGAGCCCAGCGTAATGCTCCGACTGATGGTGGAATTTGAATGTTTTTAAAAATCTGGAATTTAACAAAGTTCAATGACGACCATGAAACCATTGTCCCTTGTTGCAAAAACCCGTCTGGTTCACTAACATCCTTTAGGGAAGAAAATCTGCCGTCCTTACCTGGCCTACGTGTGACTTCAGATCCTCAGCAATGTGGTTGGCTCTTAAATGCCCCTCAGGGATGGGCAACAAATGCTGGGCCCAGCCAGCGACGCCCACATTTCATGAACTAATTAAAAAAAAAAGACTGCTATCTCAGTGCCAGGGTCCCGGGTTCAATTCCGGCCTCGGGTGACTGTGTGGAGTCTGCACGTTCTCAGTGTCTGCGTGGGTTTCCTCCGGGTGCTCCGGTTTCCTCCCAGAGTCCAAAGATGTACAGGTTAGGCGGATAGGTCATGCTAAATTGCCTCTTCGTGTCCAGGGATAGGCAGATTAGGTTACGGGTATAGATCGGCGCAGACCCGATGGGCCGAATGGCCTCGTTCTGCACTGTAGGGATTGTATGATTGTGCATGATTTTGCCAAGGTGCAGTTATACAGTTCAGAAGCGGGGTGTCAAGAATACATGACTGGGGAGGGTGGGCACACACAGGGAGAGCATGTAGAGACGCCATCGCCAGATACACTCTGGTATCAGAATGGAACCAGGGGTAGAGCAGTCCCACCCAGCTGGGTAACAGCGGAGAGGCATTGGGAGGGGGAATGGAGTGGTCAAACCGTGTCAGGGACAGCCGACGGCTCTGAGAGGAGGGAAGGTTTCCCATCGGCACAGTCACATGGCATGTCACGTGACTTTTGCAAAGCGCCATTTCGGTACTGTTTCGAGGGCAGAGACCGGATTGGAACAAATTCACACGTGGAGCTGTGGAAAAGACGGGCATGAATTTGGGAAGCAACACTCGATCCCTTGAGGTGGCAAATCCACTGGGCTTAGAAATGATGACAATAGAAACAAGCAAGGAAAACGGTTCAGTAAAACTTTATTACAGATTTATCTTTCAAACATTAAAAAAAAAAGCCAGAGGTTGAATTTATAAAAAGTAATCTCACTGATATTGTACATCCTGGGGATACATTTAATCCCCCTCCCTTCCACCCCCCACACTCCTTATTCTCTTGTTAATTGAAGCAATGATGGAGCAGGCAGCTGCTAAATAACAGTCGGGATTATTCACAATGTGTCTGCAATGTGGATACTGCACTGAAAGGTCTGGATCCAGCTTCGGATTATTCTGCAGCATTCGAACCAGTGTCTGCAAACAAAACATAAAAAATACACCATTAAAACGCACTTTGGCCGCTGAAGCTCCAGCACTGCGTTCATACCAGTTAGACACAGAAATGGACATTTCTGGCACAAGAGGCCAGTGCGCCTACGCCAGTCGGTAAACAGCGACACCAAACTCGTCCCACGTTACAGCTCTCAGTATGTAGCCCCCTGAGTTACAGAGACTCTCTTTTTTTTACCCCCCCCCCCCCCCCAGGTTTCTGCCTCTTCTCTCATTTCAACAAGTGAGCTCCAGACCCCCATCACTTGTGCAGTGAAGTCATCAGAAGGCGAAAGAGCCTTGGTGAGTTTCTGCACTGCATCTTGTACATGGTACACACGGCTGCTATTATGCGTCGGCGGTGGAGGGTTTGAATGTTTGCGGAAGGGGGAGCAATCAAGCGGGTCTGCTTTGTCCTGGATGGTGTTGAGCTTCTTAAGCATTGTTGGAGCTGCACTCATCCAGGCAAGCGGAGAGTATTCCATCACACTCCTGACTTGTGCCTTGCAGATGGTGGACAGGCTTTGGAGAGTCAGGAGGTGAGTTACCGTATGATTTCTAGCCTCTGACCTGTTCTTGTAGCCACAGTATTAATGTGGCTGGGTCCATTTCAGTTTCTGGTCAATGGTAACCCTCAAGATGTTGATTATGGGGGATTCAGTGATGGTAATGCCATTGAATGTCAAGGGGTGATGATTTGATTCTCTGTTGTAGGAGATGGTCATTACCTGGCACTTACGTGGCACGAATGTAACTCGTCAGCTCAAGCCTGGATATTGTCCAGGTCTTGCTGCATTTGGACACGGACTGCTTCAGGATCTGAGTCGCGAATGGCGCTAAACATCAGCGAACAGTCATCAGCGAACAGTCATCAGCGAACAGTCATCAGCGAACAGTCATCAGCGAACAGTCATCAGCGAACAGTCATCAGCGAACATCCCCACTTCTGACGTTATGATGGAAGGTCATTGATGAAGCAGCTGAAGATGGTCGGGCCTAGCACACTACCCTGAGGAACTCCAGCAGTGATTCCCTGGAGCTGAGATGATTGACCTCCAACCACCACAAACATCTCCCTTTGTGCCAAGAATGACTCCAATCAGCAGATTTATCCCGATTTGCATTGACTCCAGTTTTGTTCGGGCTCCCTGATACAATCAAATGCTGCTTTGATGTCAAGGCAAGTCACTGTCATCTCACCTCTGGAGTTCAGCTCTTTTGTCCATGTTTGAACCAAGGCTGTAATGAGGTCAGGAGCTGAGTGGCACTGGTGGAACCCAACCCCGAGTGCCATTGCAGGATATTGCTGAATAAGTAGCACTTGATAGCGCCGTCAATCACCCCTTCCATCACTTTATTGGTGGGAGTCTAAAGATGTGCAAGATAGGTGCATTGGCCATGCTAAATTGCCCTTCGTGCCCAAAAAGGTTAGGTGGGGTTACTGGGATAGGGTGGAGGTCTGGGCTTAGGTAGAGTGCTCCTTCCTAGGGCCGGTGCAGACTCGACGGGCCGAATGGCCTCCTTCTGCACTGCAAATTCTCTGATCCTGTGAGTGGACTGATGGGGCGGTAATTGGTCAGGTTGGATTTGTCCTGCTTTGTGTGTACAGGACATGGGTACACAATTTTCCACGTTGCCGGGCAGACAGAGTGCTGCAGCTGTACTGGAACAGCTTGGCTAGGGGTGTGGCAAGTTCTGAAGCACAAGTCCCGATGGGCCGAATGGCCTCCTTCTGCACTGTAGGGATTCTATGATTTTCCAACAATTTACCCACCACTGACACCGATCTTTCACCTCAGATTCCAAGCCAGCCTGATGGAAAGGACAATACCAAAATCTGCAATACCCTTTTCTTTTGTCGTTGGAGAGGTTAACGTGTCTAAATAGAAACAAATGCACCTGGACCTTTCGCCGAGTCGGTCAGAATAAAGGACGTATTGGCTTTTATCCTGCAGATAGCCTTTGATTCTAGAACTCTTGCAAACAATTGGAAAGAAGCAAACATAACCCCAGTAAAAGGGGGAAAGAGGTAAACAGTTACCCATACATCTGTAATAGGCAAAATGCCAGAATCTATTATTAGGGACGTGATGTCTGGACAGCTTGAACCTTGTGTGATTAAGCAGGGGGGGGGATTAACGAAAGGAAAACGGTGTTAGCCGAATCTGTCAGAGGAGGCAAACCAGACGGGTGGCAACTGGTGAACGTGCTGTGTGTGTTCTTTTTTTAAAGTTTTCAAAAGCTTTCCCGTAACCAGAGGTAAAAGAAATCATCGACGAGGGATCTGCAACATTCGAGCAGTGGACGTGAATTTTGTAAATAATTTGAAAAGGCCTTTAGCATCGGTGGGACAGGCCAAATGGCCTCGCTTTGGCCTGCGAGCATCAAGGCTTCTATTTACATAAGGAGGTGCCAGAGGACATGATCATCAATGTGTAGCTCATTAAAACACGGACTAATTACTAAAAAGTCATTTGCGGCAGTGCAGGATATTGGGGAAGAGGGGAGGCCCTGTCCTCCCCAGAGAGCGAACTGGTGCCGGGGAAAAGGACCATTTTGGAGACGTTAGTTTGGCTAAAGGGGGATAAAGCGACAGGGATCTTGAGGGAGGAAGCTGACGCGGGCCTAGAAATAATGAACGTCAGTGGCCAGGGCACAGGTCCGGAGGGAGTCAGGATTTGCAGAGGATGTCAAATTAGGAGATGCCGTTAGATCTATGAAAGCTGCGATGGGATATTGAAGAGATGAGGAAATGAGTTGAAAAGGGCCAAGGCCACTGTGTCAGGAGAGAGCACAGCAGACTCGAGGGGGGGGGGGGGGATGTCAGGTATGAGGAAACAAAAGCACAAAACAAATCAGAGGAGTGAAAAAGGTGACCCTTAGTTTGTTGAAACACAGATTTCAGGGCTCCACAATAGGCGTGCTCAAAATGAAGACGAGGCTGGGATAGATAGGATCAGGTTGGGGAGGGAGGTGGTGGTGGGTGGGTGGGTGGGGGGGGGGGGGGGGGGGGGGGGGGGGGGGCGGAAAGAGTGTCAGCAACCATTATTTCAAGACCAGGTGTAAAAGACTTGGAATAGATTTGCCAGAGAAATCTCTTCATCCAGATATGAAGAGGTAGGGTCAGAGGACGCGCGAGTGGATCATGAACACTAGATATGAAAAAAATTAAAAATTAAAATCGCTTATTGTCACGAGTAGGCTTCAATGAAGTTACTGTGAAAAGCCCCTAGTCACCACATTCCGGCGCCTGTCCGGGGAGGCTGGTACAGGAATCGAACCGTGCTGCTGGCCTGCTTGAAAAGCCAGGGAATGGGGAGAGAGAATATGGGGGAACATGTGGCAAATTATTTGAGCAGGATTTCGTGATCATTATGACACTGAGTCCCAGTTTCAGTCATATGATGCAAGGTATGAATCATAGAATCCCTACAGTGCAGACAGCCATTCAGCCCATCGAGACTGCACTGACCCTCTGAAAGAGCACCCTGCTGAGGCCCACTCCCCGACCCCACATCCCCGCAACCTCACCTAATCTTTATCATGGCCAATCCAACTAACCTGCACAGCTTTGAACTGTGGGAGGAAACCGGAGCAGCCGGAGGAAACCCACGAATATGAAATGCTCCTACCCTACTCCCATCCAGAACACTGCACACTCACAAAAACCTTTTGCAGAAAGTCCCCTCTTTGGTGACCCTAATTGCCCTTAAACTGAGTGCTGGGCCATTTCAGAGAGGAGCATTTAAGAGTTGACCACATTGCTGTGGGTCTAGAGTCACATGTAGGCCACACCAGGTAAGGATGGCAGATTTCCTTCGCTAAAGGACATCAGAGAACCAGATGGGTTTTTACGACCATCGACAATGGCTTCATGGCCATCATTCGACTTTTATTGAATTCAAATTTTACCATCTTCCATGGTGGGATTCGAACCAGGAACCCCAGAGCATTAACTCTGGGTCCAGTCACAATACCACTCGTCCAGTGACAATACCACTATGCCACGGCCTCCTCATGCTAACACCAATGTTCTCGAAACAGTTTCCCATCGGGCGAGGAAAAAGAAGCCGGACATTCCCCAGACAGCCAAGAATAAGTAGCTCTCAAAGGAATTCAAGTCATAAATTGAAAAACAAAACGGTGCTTTTGAATTTAGCAAACTCACTTTTGCCATCGCACGCTACGATCTTCACTTTGTCCACCTTCACCAGCTCGGTGACTTCCCGAAACTCCACGTCATTGAGGACAAACGTCCAAACATTATCGCAGAACCGGTACGTATTCAGAGAGCCCTTTAAAATAAAACCACAGGACAGATCACCAACAACTCAATAGATAGAATAGAACAGTACAGCACAGAACAGGCCCTTCGGCCCTCGATGTTGTGCCGAGCAATGATCACCCTACTCAAACCCATGTATCCACCCTAGACCCGTAACCCAACAACTCCCCCCTTAACCTTACTATTAGGACACTACGGGCAATTTAGCATGGCCAATCCACCTAACCCGCACATCTTTGGACTGTGGGAGGAAACCGGAGCACCCGGAGGAAACCCACGCACACACGGGGAGGACGTGCAGACTCCACACAGACAGTGACTCAGCCGGGAATCGAACCTGGGACCCTGGAGCTGTGAAGCATTTATGCTAACCACCATGCTACCGTGCTGCCCCAACAACTGCGGGGTTGTTACAAACCACTGACCCCCAGGGGTGACGCCAGAGGCACCAAACCCAAAGAGGGCTGAAAGAAAGTTAAAGACGGACTGCGGAAGGATTTACGTCCCAGTAAAGCTTTTCCAGACGGCGCAATTTGAACAAAACCGAATCTCGCTCGGAGAAATACTGAGCCTCAGTCAACCCCAGTAGATGTGATTACAAAATTGAATTCATACAATATATTTTCCATATTAATGTGACACAGACACAGCAGGTTTATAGCATGGAACAATTTATGGAATATAAACTGAAATCAGTGTGTGGTACAATGCTGATCAGAATCTTTTTTATTCGTTAATGAGATACGAGTGTCACTTGGATGGTACTGAACAACGTGCAATCAGCGAACATCCACGCTTCTAATCTTATGATTGTTTTTTACTCGTTCTCGGCATGCTAGTGTCACTGGCTGGGCCAGTATTTATTGCCCATCTCTAATTGCCCTTGACACAGTGTCGGTGAGCTGCCTTCTTGAGCCGCTGCAGTCTCTGTTATGTAGATACACATCACAGTGCTGTTAGGGAGAAAACGCAGTACACTCTTCAGCGAACACCCCCGCTTCTTACAGAAACTAGGATCAGGAATAGGTCATTCGGCCAGGATGGGAGAAAGGTCATTGATGAGGCAGCTAAGATGGTTGGGCCGAGGGCACGTTTGAGGAACTCCTGCAGTGATGTCCTGGGGACAAAGAACAGTACAGCACAGTAACAGGCCCTTCGGCCCTGCAAGCCTGCGCCGATCACGATGCATGTTTAAACTAATTCTGCACTTCTGGGATCTGTATTCCTCTACTGCATTGGATTTGTTTATTGTCACGTGTACCGAGATACAGTGTACCGAGATACAGTGAAAAGTATTTTTCTGCAAGCAGCTCAACGGATCATTAAGTACATGAAAAGACTACGGCGCTGAGGACCCGGGTTCGATCCCGGCTCTGGGTCACTGTCTGTGCGGAGTCTGCACGTCCTCCCAGTGTGTGCGTGGGTTTCCTCCGGGTGCTCCGGTTTCCTCCCACAGTCCAAAGATGTGCAGGTTAGGTGGATTGGCCATGCTAAATTAGAATAAATAAATAAAACAGTACAGCACAGAACAGGCCCTTCGGCCCTCAATGTTGTGCCGAACAATGATCACCCTACTTAAACCCACGTAACCCGTATACCCGTAACCCAACAATCCCCCCTTTAACCTTACACTACGGGCAATTTTTTTTAGCATGGCCAATCCACCTAACCTGCACATCTTTGGACTGTGGGAGGAAACCGGAGCACCCGGAGGAAACCCACGCACACACGGGGAGGACGTGCAGACTCCACACAGACAGTGACCCAGCCGGGAATCGAACCTGGGACCCTGGAGCTGTGAAGCATTGATGCTAACCACCATGCTACCGTGAGGCCCCAATTGCCCATAGTGTCCTAAAAACTAAGGTTAAGGAGGGGGGGGGGGGGGGGGGGGGGGGGGGGGGGGGGTTGGGTTACGAGTATAGGGTGGATACGTGGGTTTGAGTAGGGTGATCATTGCTCGGCACAACATCGAGGACCGAAGGGCCTGTTCTGTGCTGTACTGTTCTATGTTCTAATTGAAAAAAAATAATTGGGAACTCTAGATTTATATTTTTTTTAATCCACGAAAAGAAAATACATAGTAGGGCAACACAAGGTACTCCCACCCTATTCATGTATTTGTCAAGATGCCTCTTAAATGTCATTATCGTCCCTGCTTCGACCACCTCTTCCGGCAGCGAGTTCCAGACACCCACTACCCTCTGTGTAAAAAACTACCCTCACACATCTCCTCTAAACTTTGCCCCTCGCACCTTAAACCTATGCCCCCCAGTAAGACATCTTACAACACCAGGTTAAAGTCCTGGTAAATCTCTTCCGTACCTCTCCAAAGCTTCCACATCCTTCTGGTGGTGTGACCGGAATTGTGCGCAATATTCCAAGTGTGGCCTAAGGTTCTGTACACCTGCAGCATGACTTGCCAGTTTTTATACTCAATACTCCGAACCGATGCTGTATGCCTTCTTGTCAACCTTCTCCACTTGCTTTGATTGGGCTCCAACAATCTCGGCCACCTTCCTTGGCGCCAGCTCCGATTCCAACCAATGGAGATCTTTCCCTCATTCCCCAATTTTACCTGGGCTCCTTGATGTCACATTCGGCCAAATGTTGCTTTGATATCAAGAGGAGTCACTTTCACCTCACCTTTAGCATCCAGTTCTTAGCAGGTTGTTACTGAATAAGTTTCACTTGACAGAACTGTTGACGACCAACGATATAGGTAAAAAAAAGGATGAGGTCCTACAATCAGAATTTAGGGAGTTAGGAGATAAGTTAAAAAGTAGGACCTCAAAGGTAGTAATCTCAGGATTGCTACCAGTGCCACGGGACAGTCAGAGTAGAAACTCAAGAATAGTCAGAATGAATACGTGGCTTGAGAGATGGTGCAGGAGGGAGGGATTCAGATTTTTGGGATGTTGGAACCGGTTCTGGGGGCGGTGGGACCATTACAAACCGGATGGTCTACACCTGGGCAGGACTGGAACCAATTTCCTAGGGGGTGCTTTTGCTAACACTGTTGGGGAGGTTTTAAACTATTGTGGCAGGGGGTTGAGAACCAGATTAGGAAGTTAGAGGTCAGTAAAGAAGCAGCAACTAACGCCAGTAAGGTACGAGATAATAAACTCAATATGACTAGGGGGAAGAGTAGACAGGGAAGAGTTGATGAACGCAAAGGGACAGGTGGTCGGAGGTGCATTTGTTTTAATGTGAAAAGTGTAGCAAGTAAGGCAGATGAATTTAGGGCTTGGATCAGTACCTGAGAATATGATGTCATTGGTATTACTGAGACTTGGTTGAGGGAAGGGCAGGACTGGCAACTGAATATCCCAGGGTATAGATGCTTCAGGAGGGATAGAGAGGGAGGTAGAAGGGGGGAGGAACATAGAACATAGAACAGTACAGCACAGAACAGGCCCTTCGGCCCTCAATGTTGTGCCGAGCCATGATCACCCTACTCAAACCCACGTATCCACCCTATACCCGTAACCCAACAACCCCCCCTTAACCTTACTTTTTATTAGCACACTACGGGCAATTTAGCATGGCCAATCCACCTAACCCGCACATCTTTGGACGGTGGGAGGAAACCGGAGCACACGGAGGAAACCCACACACACAGGGGGAGGACGTGCAGACTCCACACAGACAGTGGCCCAGCCGGGAATTGAACCTGGGACCCTGGAGCTGTGAAGCATTTATGCTAACCACCATGCTACCCTGCTGCCGAGTTGCATTACTCGTCAGAGATTATATCACAGCTGTGATTAAGGAGGGCACGATGGAGGATTCGAGCACTGAGGCAATATGGGTGGAGCTAAGAAATAGGAAGGGTGCAGTAACATTGTTGGGACTTTACTACAGGCCTCCCAAAAGCGAGCATGAAGTAGAGGTACAAATATGCAGACAGATTATAAAAAAGTGTCGGAGCAATAGGGTGGTTGTGATGCGAGATTTTAACTTCCCCAATTGGGATTGGGATTCGTGGAGTGTTGGAGGTGCAGATGGAGCAGAGTTTGTAAGGAGCATCCAGGAGAGTTTTTTCAGAGCAGTATGTAGATAGTCCAACTCGGGAGGGGGCCATACTGGACCTGGTATTGGGGAACGATCCCGGCCAGGCGGTTGATGTTTCAGTCGGTGATTACTTTGGGAATAGCGACCACAATTCCGTAAGTTTTAGAATACTCATGGACAAGGACAAGAGTGGTCCTGAAGGAAGAGTGCTAAATTGGGGAAAGGCAGAGTATAACAAAATTCGGCAGGAGCTAGGAAATGTGGATTGGGAGCAGCTGTTTAAGGGTAAATCCACATTTGAAATGTGGGAGTCTTTTAAGGAAAGGTTGATTAGAGTGCACGACAGACATGTCCCTGTGAAAATAAGAGATAAAAATGGCAAGATTAGGGAACCATGGATGACGGGTGAAATTGTGAGACTAGCTAAGATGAAAAAGGAATCATTCATAAGATCGAGGCAACTCAAAACTGATGAAGTTTTAAAGGAATATCGGGAAAGTAGGACGAATCTCAAACGCGCAATAAAGAGGGCTAAAAGGGGTCATGAAATATCTTTGGCTAACAGAGTTAAGGAAAATCCCAAAGCCTTTTATTCGTATGTAAGGAGCAAGAGGGTAACTAGAGAAAGGATTGGCCCACTCAAAGACAAAAGAGGGAATTTATGCGTGGACTCAGAGGAAATGGGTGAGATTCTTAATGAGTACTTTGCATCGGTATTCACAGAGAGGGACAAGACGGATGTTGAGGCTAGGGATGGATGTTTAAATACTCTAGGTCAAGTTGTCATACGGAAGGGGGAAATTTTGGATATTCTAAAAGACATTAAGGTGGACAAGTGCCCAGGACCGGATGGGATCTATCCCAGGTTACTGAGGGAAGCGAGGGTCGAAATAGCTGGGGCCTTAACAGATATCTTTGCAGCATCCTTGAGCATGGGTGAGGTCCCGGAGGACTGGAGAATTGCTAATGTTGTCCCTTTGTTTAAGGTAGCAGGGAAAATCCAGGGAATTATAGACCTGCGAGCTTGACGTCAGTGGTAGGCAAACTGTTGGAGAAGATACTGAGGGATAGGACCTATTCACATCTGGAAGAAAATACACTTAGCAGTAATAGGCAGCATGGATTTGTGCAGGGAAGGTCATGCCTTACAAACCTAATAGAATTTTTTGAGGAAGTGACAAAATTAATTGATGAGGGAAGGGCTGTAGATGTCAGATACATGGACTTTAGTAAGGCGTTTGATAAGGTTTCCCATGGCAGGTTGATGGAAAAAGTGAAGTCGTATGGGGTTCAGGGTGTACTAGCTAGATGGATAAAGAACTAGCTGGGCAACAGGAGACAGAGAGTAGTGGTGGAAGGGAGTGTCTCAAAATGGAGAAGGGTGACTAGTGGTGTTACACAGGGATCCGTGCTCGGACCACTGTTGTTTGTGATCTACATAAATGACCTGGAGGAAGGTATAGGTGGTCTGATTAGCAAGTTTGCAGATGATACAAAGATTGGTGGAGTTGCAGATAGTGAGGAGGACTGTCAGAGAATACAACAAAATATATAGATTGGAGAGTTGGGCAGAGAAATGGCAGATGGAGTTCAATCCAGACAAATGCGAGGTGATGCATTTTGGAAGATCAAATTCAAGAGCGGACTATATGGTCAATGGAAGGGTCCTGGGGGAAATTGATGTAGAGAGAGATCTGGGAGTTCAGGTCCATTGTACCCTGAAGGTGGCAACGCAGGTTGATAGAGTGGTCAAGAAGACATACAGCATGCTTGCCTTCATTGGACGGGGTATTGAGTACAAGAGTTGGTAGGTCATGTTACAGTTGTATAGGACTTTGGTTCGGCCACATTTGGAATACTGCGTGCAGTTCTGGTCACCACATCACCAGAAGGATGTGGATGCTTTGGAGAGGGTGCAGAGGAGGTTCACCAGGATGTTGCCTGGTATGGAGGGGGGTAGCTATGAAGAAAGGTTGAGTAGATTTGGATCGTTTTCATTGGAAAGACGAAGGTTGAGGGGGGACCCGATTGAGGTCTACAAACTTACGAGAGGTATGGACAGAGTGGATAGCAACAAGCTGGGAGATGTGCGTGGATAGTTTTTACGCAGAGGGTGGTGGGTGCCTGGAACGCTTTACCAGCGGAGGTGGTAGAGGTGGGCACGATAGCATCATTTAAGAGGCACCTAGACGGGTATATGAACGGGCGGGGAACAGAGGGTAGTAGACCTTGGAAAATAGGAGACAGGTTTAGATAAAGGATCTGGATCGGCGCAGGCTGGGAGGGCCGAAGGGCCTGTTCCTGTGCTGTAATTTTCTTTGTCCTACATTGCTTTGCTAATGATTACTGTAAACTGCGAGAGCAATAATTGGCCAGATTGAACTTATCCTGCTCTGTGTACAGGACATACCCGGCAATTTTCCACATTGCCGGGTAGATGCCAGTAGATGGAACAGCTTGGCTAGGGGTGCAGCACAAGTCTTCAGTACTATTGCCGAAATATTGTCAGGGCCCAGAGCCTTTGCAGTATCCAGCGCCTTAGGCCGTTTCTTGATATCACGTGGAGTGAATCAAATTGGATGAGTCATCTGTGAAACTGGGGACCCTGGAAAGAGACTGAAATCGATCAGCTACTCGGCACTTCTGGCTGAAGATGGTTGCAAATGCTTCAGCCTTCAGGTCTCCATCACGGAGGACAAGAATGTTTTTGGAGTCTCCTCTTCCCGTTAGTTGTTTAATTGTCCATCACCATTCGCGGCTGGATATGGCAGCACTGCAGATTTTCGATCTGACCCACTGGTTGCGGAATCGCTTAGCTCAATCATTTGTTGCTGATGTTGGTTGGCACACAAGTAGTCCTTAGTTGTAGCTTCAGCAGCTTTACCGTGGGGCAGCATGGTGGTTAGCATTGTTGCTTCACACCACCAGGGTCTCGGGTTTGATTCCCGCTGGGCCACTGTCTGTGTGTAGTCTGCACGTTCTCCCGTGTCTGCGTGGGTTTCCTCCGGGTGCTCTGGTTTCCTCCCAGAAGTCCCGAAAGACGTGCTGTTAGGAGAATTGGACGTTCTGAATTCTCCCTCTGTCTACCCGAAAAGGCGCCGGAGTGTGGCGACTGGGGGCTTTTCACAGTAATTTCATTGCAGTGTTAATGTAAGCCTACTTGTGACAATAATAAAAGATTACTATTACACCTCAGGGACTACAATAGTTCAAGAAAGCAGCTCACCCCCACCTTCTGAGGGGCATCTACAGAAAGGTAATAAATGCTGGCCTAACCAGCAGCGCCCACATGAATAAAAACTTTAAAAATGTCACCACACTCCCCTCCCTTTACAGCCATCCACAAATACACATTCCATCTCACTCACCCACTTTGCTTCCCTTCCCCCCTCACCTCTTCATTGATAGGTTGGTTGCTGGCTTACATCTGCTATCCGTTCAGTTATCTTTTGACAAAACATTTTTACAAATTATATAGAATCATAGAATACCTACAGTGCAGAAGGAGGCCATTCG
The DNA here is from genome assembly GCF_902713615.1 of Scyliorhinus canicula. Lineage (NCBI taxonomy): Eukaryota > Metazoa > Chordata > Chondrichthyes > Carcharhiniformes > Scyliorhinidae > Scyliorhinus > Scyliorhinus canicula. Next base: position 22,914,672 of record NC_052169.1, on the reverse strand, counting down.
GCCCCGCGAGTCTGCACTGACCTTCTGAAAGTGCACCCTACCTCGGCCCACTCTCCCGCCCTAACCCCTTAACCCCACCTAACCTGCACATCCGCGGACACTAAGAGGCAATTTAGCACAGCCTGTGTGTGACTCCAGATCCACAACAACTCAACCAGGATTTACCCCCCCCCCCCCCCCAATGAGCGAGCCACTCAGTTCAAGGGAAATTCGAGATAAACACAAATGCTTGCTTTACAGGATACTGCGAGGCCTGGATAGAGTGGACGTGGAGAGGACTTGTAGAAAAAACTAGAACCAGAGGACACAATCTCAGACTAAAGGGACAATCCTTTAAAACACAGATGAGGATGAATTTCTTCAGGTGGTGAATCTGTGGAACTCTTTGCCGCAGAACATAGAACATACATACAGTGCAGGAGGCCGTCTTTCGGCCCATCGAGTCTGCACCGACCCACTTAAGCCCTCACTTCCACCCTATCCCAGTAACCCAATAACCCCTCTAACCTTTTGGTCACTAAGGGCAATTTATCATGGCCAATCCACCCAACCTGCACGTCTTTGGGCTGTGGGAGGAAACCGTAGCACCCGGAGAAAACCCACGCGGACATGGGGAGAACATGCAGACTCCGCACAGACAGTGACCCAGCAGGGTATCGAACCTGGGACCCTGGCGCTGTGAAGCCACAGTGCTATCCACTTGTGCTACCATACTGCCCTAATCACTGAGTGTCTTTAAGACAGAGATAGATAGGTTCTTGATCAATAAGGGGATCAGGGGTTATGGGGAGAAGGCAGGAGAATGGGGATGAGAAATATATCAGCCATGATTGAATGGCGAAGCAGACTTGATGGGCCGAGTGGCCTAATTCTGCTCCTATGTCTTATGGTCTTGCCAGTAACGCCTACATCCTATGAATTAGTAAATAAAAACATACAACAAAGCTACTTTTAAGGGGAAGTTATACAAGTACTTGATGGAGAAAGGAGTAAAGGACATGTTGGAGGCAGAACGTAATCACATCAAAACTAGCAGCAGGATGGGGAACAGACTGCCTGATGAGCAGCTCCATCATTCAACATGGTCGAACCTATGGCTTCAAGTCAACTTTCCCGCCCACGGCACGGTGGTAAGCACTACTGCCTCACTGTGCCAGGGTCCTGGGTTCAACTCCAAGCTTGGGTCACTGTGTGTGGAGTTTGCACGTTCTCCCCATGTCTGCGTGGGTTTTCTCCGGGTGCTCCGGTTTTTCCCAGTCTAAAGATGTGCAGGTTAGATCGGATTACAGGGATTTGGGGGGGGGGGGGGGGGGGGGGTGTTGTGTGTTGGCGGGAGAGTAGGCCTAGGTAGGATGCTCTTTCAGAGGTACGGTGCAGATTTGATGGGCTGAATGGCCTCTTTCTGTGCTGTAGAAATCCTATGGTTCTAATCCCTAAATCTCTTGACCACTGAGAAGCTAAAAGTTAGTCTTGAGTCTTAAATACAGTCAGCAATGGAACATCTACAATCCTCTGGGCAAGCGAATTCCAAACAATCACCAGACTCAAGTGCAGAAATCTCTCAACTGAGTTCAAAATGATCGTCCCCTTGTCCTGAGACTGTGATCCCGGGTTCTAAATTCCCAAGCCAGGGGAGAATCAACCTGCTGAATGGGTCGAGGGCCCTGCAGAATCTGGAATATTTCACAAGGAGATCGCCTTGCACTCCTCCAAACTCCAGAGACAGGAGATAATTTACTCTGCCTCTCTGATCATGGTGCTCTAACCACAGAGACCAATCTACTGAACCTTCGCTGCACCGTCTCCAATGTAAGTTTATCCTTTCTTACGGAAACCGAAACAGTGCAGAGGGGGAGAATGGTGTGTGAGGTGCGGAATGGTCCGGTCTGCTTGTAGATACGCTGCTTCCATGTGAAGCACAGTCCAGTACAGATATGGAAGGACAGCGAGGGAGGAAGCTCACCCTGAAGTTGACTCGGTTTCGAACCCTCTGTGCCAAGGCGTTGTTGATCGCTTTGTCAAATTGCAGCAAGACCTGGAGAGCCAGCTGGGGGGTAATCTGCTGGGACTGAGACAAACAACAGAGTAACCGTGATACAGTACACAGCAAAACAGTGGGGGGGGGGGGGGGAGATGGACGGGGATGAGGGGGGGGTGGGGGGGGAGATGGACGGGGAGAGGGGGGAAGTGGACGAGGAGGAGGGGGGAAGATGGTACGGGGAAGGGGGGGGGGGGGGGGGATGGGAGGGGGGGGGGGGGGAAGATGGACGGGATGGGGGTGGGAAGATGGACGGGTGGGGGGGGAAGATGGAGGACGTGTGGGGGGGAAGATGATGGAGGGGGGAAGATGGGAGGGGGGGGAAGAAGATGGTAAGGGGGGGAAAGTTGGGACGGGGGGGAGAGGACGGGGGGTAGATGGACTGGGGGGGGGGGAGATGGAAGGGGGGGGATGGACGCGGGGGGAGATGGCACGGGTGGGAGGGAGATGGACGGTGGGGAGTAGGACGGGGGTGGAGGGGGAGATGGACCGGGCGGGGCCCGGGGGTAGAGTAGACGGGGGGGGGGGGAGAATGGCGGTGCGGGGGGGGAGATGGACGGGGGGGGGGGGCTGGACGGGGGGGGGGGAGATGGACGGGGGGGTGGGAGATGGCCGGGGGGGGGAGATGGACGGGGGGGGGGGGGGGGGAGATGGACGGGGGGGGGGGGGGGAAGATGGACGGGGGGGGGGAGATGGACGGGGGGGGGGAGATGACGGGTGGGGGAGGGAGATGGACGGGGGGGGATGGCGGGGGGGGGGGTGGGGGGGAGATGGACGGGGGTGGGGAGATGGAACGGGGGTGGGGGGGAGATGGACGGGGGGGGGGAGGGAGTATGGACGGGGGGGGGGAGGATGGAGGGGGGGGGAGGGAGATGGAGGGGGGGGGAGATGGACGGGGGGGGGGAGGGGAGCTGGAACGGGGGGGGGGGGAGATGTGACGGGGGGGGGGAGATGGACGTGGGGGGGTGCGGATGGACGGGGGGTGGGAGTGGACGGGGGGGGAGGGGAGATTGAGACTGGTGAGGCGAGATGGCGAGTTGGACGGTAGAGGGCGGGGGGGGGGGAGATGGACGGGTGGGGGGGGGGGGAGAATGGCCGGGGGGGGGGGGAGTATGGACGGGGGGGGGGGGGGAGATGGAGGGGGGGGGGGGGGGAGATGGCTGGTGGGGGGGGGGGGGAGATGGCCGGGGGGGGGGGGGGGGGAGTGGACTGGGGGGGGGGGGGGGGGAGAGGATGGACGGGGGGGGGGGGGAGCTGGAGGTGGGGGGGAGATGGACGGGGGGGGGGGGAGATGGACGGGGGGGGGGGGAGATGGACGGGGGGGGGAGATAGGACGGGGGGGGGAGATGGACGGGGGGGGGGGGGAGATGGACGGGGGGGGGGGGGGGGGGGGAGATGGACGGGGGGGTGGGGGGGGAGATGGACGGGGGTGGGCGGGGGGCGATGGACGGGGGGTGGGGGGGGAGATGGACGGGGGGGGGTGGGGGGGGGAGCATGGACGGGGGGGGGGAGTGGACGGGGGGGGGGGGAGATGGACGGGGGGGGGGGGAGTATGGACGGGGGGGGGGAGTATGGACGGGGGGGGGGGGAGATGGCCGGGGGGGGGGGGGAGGAGATGGACGGGGGGGGGGGAGATGACGGGGGGGGGGAGATGGACGGGGGGGGGGGAGATGGCGGGGGGGGGGAGAGGGACGGGGGGGGGGAGATGACGGGGGGGGGAGATGGACGGGGGGGGGGGGAGATGGACGGGGGGGGGGGGAGATGGACGGGGGGGGGGAGAGATGGACGGGGGGGGGGGGAGAGATGGACGGGGGGGGGGGGAGATGGACTGGGGGGGGGGGGGGGAGATGGACGGGGTGGGGGGAGATGGACGGGGGGGGGAGATGGACGGGGGGGGGGGAGATGGACGGGGGGGGGGGAGATGGACGGGGGGGGGGGGGAGATGGAGGGGGGGTGGGGGGGGAGATGGACGGGGGGGTGGGGGGGGGGGAGATGGTACGGGGGGGGGGTGGGGGGGGGGGGAGATGGACGGGGGGGTGCGGGGGGAGATGGACGGGGGGGGGTGGGGTGGGAGATGGAAGGGGGTGGGGGGAAGATGGACGGGGGGGGGGGGAGATGGGACGGGGGGGGGGGGGGAGATGGACGGGGGGGGGGAGATGGACGGGGGGGGGGAGATGGACGGGGGGGGGGGGGGAGATGGACGGGGGGGGGGGAGATGGACGGGGGGGGGAGATGGACGGGGGGGGGGGGGGGAGATGGACGGGGGGGGGAGATGGACGGGGGGGGGAGATGGACGGGGGGGGGGGAGAGATGGACGGGGGGGGGGAGATGGACGGGGGGGGGGGAGATGGACGGGGGGGGGAGATGGACGGGGGGGGGAGATGGACGGGGGGGGGGGAGATGGACGGGGGGGGGAGATGGACGGGGGGGGGGAGATGGACGGGGGGGGGAGATGGACGGGGGGGGGAGATGGACGAGGGGGGGGAGATGGACGGGGGGGGGGAGATGGACGGGGGGGGGGGGAGATGGACGGGGGGGGGGGGGGGAGATGGACGGGGGGGTGGGGGAGATGGACGGGGGGGGTGGGGAGATGGACGGGGGGGGGTGGGGAGATGGACGGGGGGGGTGGGGAGATGGACGGGGGGGGGTGGGGAGATGGACGGGGGGGGTGGGGAGATGGACGGGGGGGGGGTGGGGAGATGGACGGGGGGGGGGGGGGTGGGGAGATGGACGGGGGGGTGGGAGATGGACGGGGGGTTGGGAGATGGACGGGGGAGATGGAGGGGGGGGATGGACGGGGGGGGGGGATGGACGGGGGGGGGGGGGATGGACGGGGGGGGGGGGATGGACGGGGGGGGGGGGCTGGACGGGGGGGGGGGGGGGCTGGACGGGGGGGGGAGATGGACGGGGGGGGGGGGGAGATGGACGGGGGGGGGGAGATGGACGGGGGGGGGGAGATGGACGGGGGGGAGAGATGGACGGGGGGGGGAGAGATGGATGGAGGGAGGGGGGGAGGGAGATGGATGGAGGGGGGGTAGGGAGATGGAGGGGGGGGTAGGGAGAGGGAGGGGGGGGGTAGGGAGAGGGAGGGGGGAGGGAGAGGGAGGGGGGAGGGAGAGGGAGGGGGGAGGGAGAGGGAGGGAGAGGGAGGGGGGAGGGAGAGGGAGGGGGGAGGGAGAGGGAGGGGGGAGGGAGAGGGGGGAGGGAGGGGGGGGAGGGAGAGGGAGGGAGGGGGGGAGGGAGAGGGAGGGAGGGGGGGGGAGGGAGAGGGAGGGGGGGGGAGGGAGAGGGAGGGAGGGGGGGGGAGGGAGAGGGAGGGAGGGGGGGGAGGGAGAGGGAGGGAGGGGGGGGAGATGGAGGGAGGGGGGGGGGGGAGATGGAGGGGGGGAGGGAGATGGATGGGGGGAGGGAGGGAGGGAGATGGATGGAGGGAGGGAGGGAGGGAGATGGATGGAGGGAGGGGGAGGGAGATGGATGGAGGGAGGGGGAGGGAGATGGATGGAGGGAGGGAGGGGGGGGGAGGGAGGGAGGGAGGGAGATGGATGGAGGGAGGGAGATGGATGGAGGGAGGGAGGGAGATGGATGGAGGGAGGGGGAGGGAGATGGATGGAGGGAGGGGGAGGGAGATGGATGGAGGGAGGGAGGGGGGGAGGGAGGGAGGGAGGGAGATGGATGGAGGGAGGGGGGGGGGTTGACCCGCGCGGTTTGGGGCTGTTGAATCTTCGGGCAGCACCGCAGCTCCCTCCCCCCCCGGACTCGGTACCTGTATCAGTTCATCCAGACTCTCCTGCAGGCTGTTGCCGAGGGTTGTATTCCGGTACAACTGGTACGCCATGGCCGGGGCCCAGCTACAGCGTAAACTGCGCAGGCGCTCCCCCGGCACGGCGCACTGCGCAGGCGCTCCCCCGGCACGGCGCACTGCGCAGGCGCTCCCCCGGCACGGCGCACTGCGCAGGTGCTCCCCCGGCACGGCACACTGCGCAGGCGCTCCCACTGCAAGGCACACTGCGCAGGCGCTCCCCCGGCACTGTACACTGGAGGCGCTCCCCCGGCACGGCACACTGCGCAGGCGCCGTCCCGGCCGTGCACACTGCGCAGGCGCTCCCCGGCACCCTGCGCGTGCCCAGTGTGCTCCTGCCCTGGTTTGGGGCGGGGAGGGGAGTGGTTTGAGTTACAATCCCCACAGTGCAGAAGGAGGCCATTTGGCCCATCGAGCCTGCACTGACCCTACCTAAGCTCACTGACGCATCCTATCCACCTAACGCCATCTAACCTGCACGTCTTTGGACTGTGGGAGGAAACCGGAGCACCCGGAGGAAACCCACGCACACACGGGGAGGACGTGCAGACTCCGCACAGACAGTGACCCAGCCGGGAATCGAACCTGGGACCCTGGTGCTGTGAAGCAATTGTGCTATCCACTATTTTACCGTGCTGCCAATTTGTAATCAACAGGCTAATCTTTGCCTACTGTATCGAGACCTGCTTGAACACCGCGATTAAAATGATACCTGGATTACAGGGGTTGCGTTATCTGGAGAGATCACTCAAGTTTTCTTGAGCGTTTAGAAGGTTAAGAGGTGATCTGATCGAAGTATTCAAGATAATTAACAGGGAAAGACAGGGTAGATAGAGATAAACTATTTCCACTGGTTGGAAATTCTAAAACCCGATGGCATTGACTACAAATTAGGACTAGACAGTTCCAGGGAGATGTTGGGAAAACCTTCTTCATTCAAAGGATGGTAGAGGTTTGGATTCCTCTCCCACACACAGCAGTTGAAGCTGGAACAGTTGTTAATTTTAAACTTGAGATAGATTGATTTTTATCAAACAAAGATATTAAGGGACAAGGGCCAAAGGCAGGTATATAGAGTGAGGCCACAAATCAGCCAGGATCTCATTGAATGGCAGGACAAGCTCGAGGGGCTGAATGGCCTCCTCCTGTTCCGATCTTCCTATCAGATCGTCCCCTCAATCTCTTTTGCTAAAATCCCTCACCGTGGAACTATTCCTGTTAATCTCTTCTGCAAGGATCCTCAGCTTCTCCCTGAAGAGTTGCTGAGCAGAACCGGACGTGATATTCTACTTGTGTCCCAACCAGAGATTTATAAAGGTTCCGAATAACTCCTGGTTTTGCATTCACACCTCTATTTCTGAAACACAAGATTCTACCTGTTTTGTTAATTGTACTCCCACTGCACTTTTTCCATCTTCAAAGATCTATACGTTTGCACCTACTGGTCCCTCTGCCTCGCCACATACTTTAAAACGGCCAGTAAAATGAAATTGCCCCTCCCTGCATGCCTCCGCCAATATTTAACACCTCACCCTGCTGTGTATTGAATTCAATCCTTCAGCAACTTATTTTAGCCAAGTTAATACTGACCCTCCTATTTCACGAGCCTCAGTTTTGTTCAGCTGCCTTTCATGCGGGACTTGGTAAACCACTTTCTTCGCACCCATATCGACAACATCCACCGCATTTCCTTCATCACCCTTCTCTGATACTTCATCAAGAAATTCAATCGGTTAGGTAAACATGATCTGCCTTTTAAAAAAGGCTGGCTGGCTCTCCTGTGCTGCCTCTCCTAAATTAACTCACCTCTCCAAGTTATTAGTGATTTTATTCCCCCTGATTAATATTTCCAAACACTCAACCACCACTGATGTTAAACTAGCTGGCCTGTAGTCACAAGGAATGTCCTTCCACGCTTGCTTGAATATTTGCCTCTCTCCCATCCGCTGGTAACTCTCTTGTATCTGGGGAAGATTGGAAGATTATGGCAAGACCTTCCGCTATCTCCATCCTCCTTTAGCAACCTGGGATGCAAACTATCCAAACCAACTAATCTCTCCACTCTGTGCTTAACCAGTCGTTCCATCCTCAATCTTCACCCCACCTGGGGCAGCACGGTAGCATAGTGGCTAGCATAGTTGCTTCACAGCTTCAGGGTGCCAGGTTCGATTCCCGGCTGGGTCACTGTCTGTGCGGAGTCTGGCACGATCTCCCCCTGTCTGCATGGGTTTCCTCCGGGTGCTCCGGTTTCCTCTCACAGTCCAAAGATGTGCAGGTTAGGTGGATTGGCCGTGGTAAATTGCCCCTTAGTGTCCAAAAAAATGTTAAGTGGGGGTTGCTGGGTTACGAGGATAGGGTAGATACGTAGGCTTCAGTGGGGTGCTCTTTGTAAGGGCCGATGCAGACTCGATGGGCCGAATGGCCTCCTTCTGCCCTGTAAATTCTATGATGATTCTATAACCTCTACCATCTCGGCTTCCACCAATACTTTGTCACTATCCTCTTTAGTTAACACAGAGTATTAAGTGCTCCAGCCTTGCTCTGCGCTTCGAAGCACATATCACTTATTGGTGGACCAGAAACTTTGTCCCACTAAATGTTGGGAAGGTCGAAGCCTTTGCTGTTGGTCGCTGCCACGCTCTAGTGCCTTGTCATCAACTCCATCCCTCACATCGGCAACTGCCTGAGGCCCAGCCTGAGCGTTTGTGACCCATTGTGTGTCGCGTTGGACCCCCGGGGTGAGCTGTCGAACACTCATCACTGACACTGACCATTTCCTCCCCTATCGGTAGCACGGTAGCATGGTGGTTAGCATAAATGCTTCACAGCTCCAGGGTCCCAGGTTCAATTCCCGGCTGGGTCACTGTCTGTGTGGAGTCTGCACGTCCTCCCCGTGTGTGCGTGGGTTTCCTCCGGGTGCTCCGGTTTCCTCCCACAGTCCAAAGATGTGCGGGTTAGGTGGATTGGCCATGCTAAATTGCCCGTAGTGTCCTAAAAAGTAAGGTTAAGGGGGGGGTTGTTGGGTTATGGGTATAGGGTGGATTTGTGGGTTTGAGTAGGGTGATCATTGCTCGGCACAACATCGAGGGCCGAAGGGCCTGTTCTGTGCTGTGCTGTACTGTTCTATGTTCTATCACATCACATTTCCACTCGTACCTTGGCTCCTCTCCAGCTGAAACCCTCATCCATTTCTTTGTGGGAATGCGTGTGTGAATTTGGAAGGTGTCCTTGCCCAGGAAGAAAAGACTGGCTCCAATTGTCATTTTTCTTTTTGGTGTTAGCACCATCTACTGTTCTTTTCAAAGAATGAAACCCCATTAATCCCTTTGCAGCCTCAGCTTTGACGTTAAGCATTTTACGTTAAATATCAGTGCTTTTCTTCAAGTGTGAATTGTTTAAAGTTTTTAATTGTTCTCCCTATGTATAAATTACACTTGTGTATTATTTTTGCGACACTTTCGTCACACTGTTAGTTTTTAAGCCAATTTAAATTATTGAGATATTCCTTGGGTTTGAGACTATAGCTATTCCTGAATTAACACCTCTAATGTGTTCTGAAGAAGAAAATCATGCTCAACACAAATCACTTCCCTGTCAGAAACCACACAATAAGGAGGTGGTACAGTAGCACATTGGTTAGCACTGTTAGCACAGCGCCAGGGTCTCAGGTTTGATTCCTGGCTTGGGTCACTGTGCGGAGTCTGCACGTTCTCCCCGTGTCTGCGTGGGTTTTCTCCAGGTGCTCCGGTTTCCTCCCACAAGTCCTGAAAGACGTGCTTCTCAGATGACTTGGGCATTCTGAAGTCTCCCAATGTGTACCCGAATAGGCGCCGGGCTGTGGCAACTAGGGGCTTTTCACAGTAACTTCTTTGCAGTGTTAATGTGAGCCTACTTGTCACAAGAAAGATTACTTAAAACTTATTAAGTTCCAGATCTGTGGAGGGACAAGTAGTATTGAGGAAGCCGGGGGACTGCAGAAGGACTTGCACAGGCTAGGAGAGTGGGCAAAGAAGTGGCAGATGGAATACAATGTGGAAAAGTGTGAGGTTATGCACTTTGGAAGGAGAAATGGAGGCATAGACTATTTTCTAAATGGGGAGATGCTTAGGAAATCAGAAGCACAAAGGGACTCGGGAGTCCTTGTCAATGATTCTCTTCAGGTTAACCTGCAGGTTCAGTCGGCAGTTAGGAAGGCAAATACAATGTTAGCATTCATGTTGAGAGGGCATGGATGTACAAGACATGGATGTACTTCTGAGGCTGTATACGGTTCTGGGCAGGCCCTATTTGGGGTATTGTGAGCAGTTTTGGGCCCCGTATCTAAGGAAGGATGTGCTGGCCTTGGAAAGGCTCCAGAGGAGATTCACAAGAATGATCCCTGGAATGAAGAGCTTGTCGTATGAGGAACGGTTGAGGACTCTGGGTCTGTACTCATTGGAGTTTAGAAGGATGAGGGAGGATCTTATTGAAACTTACAGGATACTGCGAGGCTCGATAGAGTGGACATAATTAGGAATTTTCCACTTATAGGAAAAACTAGAACCAGAGGACACAATCTCAGACTAAAGGGACGATCCTTTAAAATAGAGATGAGGAGGAATTTCTTCAGCCAGAGGGTGGTGAATCTGTGGAACACTTTGCCGCAGAAGGCTGTGGAGGCCAAATGACTAAACGTCTTTAAGACAGAGATAGATAGGTTCTTGATTAATAAGGGGATCAGGGGTTATGGGGAGAAGGCAGGAGAATGGGGATGAGAAAATATCAGCCATGATTGAATGGCGGAGCAGACTCGATGGGCCGAGTGGCCTAATTCTGCTCCTATGTCTTATGGTCTTATTTTATTGTAGAGTGAATTATTACGTAGTGGTTCCAAGGACATTTAGGTTCAGACAGTGAGAGAATGTGGCTAGAGTTTGTAGAAGTGCTGCTGGTTGGTTCTGTCCTTGGGAATGTGGCCCGTTGATGTTAGCCTTTTTAACCATCAGGCTTTGCTGGTGTTTTCACTTTGCTGATGTGTTTGCCAATACCCATCAGGCTGTAGTACAAACAACAAAGAGCAAAGAGAAATACAGCACAGGAACAGGCCCTTAGGCCCTCCCAGCCCGTGCCGACTATGCTGCCCGTCTAAACTAAAATCTTCTACAGTTCCGGGGTCCGAATCCCTCTATTCCCATCCTATTCATGTATTTGTCAAGATGCCCCTTAAACGTCACTATCGTCCCTGCTTCCATCACCTCCTCCGGCAGCGAGTTCCAGGCACCCACTGCCCTCTGTGTAAAAAATTTACCTCGTACATCTCCTCTAAACCTTGCCCCTCGCACCTTAAACCTATGCCCCTGAGTAATTGACCCCTCTACCCTGGGAAAAAGCCTCTGACTATCCACTCTGTCTATGCCCCTCATAATTTTGTAGACCTCTATCAGGTCGCCCCTCAACCTCCATCGTTCCAGTGAGAACAAACCGAGTTTATTCAACCGTTCCTCATAGCTAATTCCCCCCATACCAGGCAACATCCTTGTAAATCTCTTCTGCTCCCTCTCTAAAGCCTCTACATCCTTCTGGTAGTGTGGCGACCAGAATTGAACACAATACTCCAAGTGTGGCCTAACTAAGGTTCTATACAGCTGCAACATGACTTGCCAATTTTAATACTCAATGCCCCGGCCAATGAAGGCAAGCATGCCGTATGCCTTCTTGGCTACCCTCTCCACCTGTGTTGCCCCTTGCATAGACCTGTGGACCTGTACACCCAGATCTCTCTGACTGTCAATACTCTTGAGGGTTCTAACATTCACTGTATATTCCCTACCTGTATTAGACCTTCCAAAATGCATTACCTCACATTCGTCCGGTTTAAACTCCATCTGCCATCTCGCCGCCCACGTCTCAAAACGATCTGTATCCTCTGATAATCCTCATCGCTATCTGCAATTCTTAGACATAGAATATACAGTGCAGAAGGAGGCCATTCGGCCCATCGAGTCTGCACCGACCCACTTAAGCCCTCACTTCCACCCTATCCCCGTAACCCAATGACCCCTCCTGACCGTTTTTGGTCACTGAAGGCAATTTATCATGGCCAATCCACCTAACCTGCACGTCTTTAGACAGTGGGAGGAAACCGGAGCACCCGGAGGAAACACACGTAGACACGGGGAGAATGTGCAGACTCCACACAGACAGTGACCCAGCAGGGAATTGAACCTGGGACCCTGGTGCTGTGAAGCCACAGTGCTAATCACTTGTGCTACTGTGCTGCCCACCAACCTTTGTGTCGTCCGCAAACTTACTAATCAGACCAGTTACATTTTCCTCCAAATCATTTATTGATACTACGAACAGCAAAGGTCCCAGCACTGATCCCTGCGGAACACCACTTGTCACAGCCCTCCAATCAGAAAAGCACCCTTCCATTGCTACTCTCTGCCTTCTATGACCAAGCCAGTTCTGTATCCATCTTGTCATCTCACCCTTGATCCCGTGTGACTTCACCTTTTGTATAGTCTGCCATGAGGGACCTTGTCAACGGCCTGACTGAAGTCCATATAGACAACATCCACTGCCCTACCTGCATCAATCATCTTTGTGACCTCCTTGAAAAACTCTATCAAGTTAGTGAGATAGGACCTCCCCTTCACAAAATCGTGCTGCCTCTCGCTAATACGACCACTTGCTTCCAAATGGGAGTAGATCCTATCTCAAAGAATTCTCTCCAGTAATTCCCTTACCACTGACGTAAGGCTCACTGGCCTGTAGTTCCCTGAATTATCCGTGCTACCCTTTGATGTACCATCAATTGTACGCGAGGCGAGTGATTTACCAAAGTCTGGCTTTAATTGACTAGAACACAGCTCTGCGATCGTCTACAATGGAAAGGGACGATCGTCAGGCGTCTGACCATTTATACCTCGTTAATAGAGGCGCGGTTAACTCAGCCTCTCAGCCAACCGGTCGAGAGGCACATGACCGACCAGGGCCAATGGTAAGCCGACGTTCTGGCCCAATGGCAGACAGGTATGCAGATCATATCACCACACCCTTCTTAAACAAAGGAACAACAGTCTCTCTTTTAACTTGACCATATTTCCCAGTAGGCTTCAGGCCAGGGCTACAAGTTTCTCAAGAACTAAGAATGACATTAAATGTTGGCCATGTCAGCAACACTCAGATCCCATGAATGAATAAACAAATAAAGACAATATGCTTCAATTGATTCCTTTAATTCATTCTCCTCAAATGCTATTTCTTTAATTCACTGGGAGCTGATCCTATTTAATTCACTCGGAAGTGTCTCCATGTATCAGTCTCTTTGGGACACATGTAAATGTATCCTCATGGCCGTTATCGCACTGTGCGTCTACAAGGATCTTGATAACTTGTTACAGCTCAAAAGCCAGGCCAGTAATCAGATTGTGGCAAGGGGTCCGAATCCCAGAAATTCAGCCCTGCTGCTTGGATCTTGCTCCTGCGAATAACTATTTGGCTTTTTATCTATTTAGCGGGACCAGTCTTCGACCTCATCGCCCCGAGGAACAGTTGGACAGCGTTGGAGAAAATCTAGATTCCCTGAATAAGACGATTGTCGTCTTCACTCTTGTGTTCTCGTCTGGGCTGCGGAGTTCAGA